>NW_015505718.1:467260-470147 GCF_001515645.1 Sinocyclocheilus grahami | reverse complement strand
GAGAGAGAGAGAGAGAGAGAGAGAGAGAGAGAGAGAGTGAAAGAGCGCTTTATGGATCCTTTCAATGGCCCCGCTGTCCTGACCAAACATATCCCCGATGCCCCTGCTATTACTATTATGATGTACAGCTGTCAGGCACAGCGGGCCGCACACACAAAATCACTTTAGCTTGGAGGCACAGATACAGTACACAACAGCACATCCAAGCACAATAACATGTGGCTAATGATGTCTCCTTAATTTATCTGCTTTTTGATGGTGCTTTCATTACAGGAACTGACATCTGGCAAAGTGGTAGAGCAGCAGTCCGAATGAAAGAGAAGTTTTCTGTGGCCATGGCAACAGCTACTGGTGAAGTGAAAAGCATCAAAGGATGAAACGTCAAGGAAGTTCATGCACATTCACACACAGAGGGCAATCGGTTTTGGCCCCATTCAAAGCATCCAGTCCCTAGCCTTTATAATGGAGAGCAGATCTGCAATGGAGAGGAAAGGACAATCTGGGTTTTTACTGTGAGAAATGATGCAGGAGGAATGCAAAAGCGATATCGAGCAAGCAAATCACCTCTTGTTAATAACCCTAGACAGGGTCTTATGACTTGACACGCTGGCTGGCTGGTGTTAATCAGTTAAATGAACTGTTGCCCTCTGGGCCTTGATGATGGACCTCATCAGCTCATTCAAACACCCTAGCATGGCTCTGGTCCATTTGGATCCATCTCAGACCTAGAACAAAATCATTCAATACACTTTTGGACATCTGAGAGTCAGGCTAGAGGAGTTGAGGCACCAATCAATGACCAAGCGAAACCTTGGCAGAAAACAACTATTCATTTAGTGTCTCGCCCAGCTCTACACTGTTATTACTGCTGGAAAAGAGAAAGTTTTTCAGTTGTGTAAAACTGCATTTTCTTTTTACTAGTGTTATTTATAGGGAAAAGTCAGATAAATTATAGAAAATATAGGGAAAACGAGAGAAGGAAAAGAAGATTCAGACAAGCCGGGTTTCCAAATATGCGAATTTAACTTGTGCACAAAATTAGAATGTTGCATAAAACCTTTGCGAATAAGCACCATTTCCATCCGACGAGTCAAAGAGAACAAAATCGTCCTGATAAACTGGCACTAAATATCACAAAAAAAGTTGGAGAAGCAACTGAATATAATGATTTACATATATAATAAATGACTTGTAGAGCGACCAGATGAAACACTATGAATGCGGTCATTGCTTTCGTGGATGCCTGCTGTTCAGGAACACAGTCATGTAACAGTTCTGGGAGGTAATAATACATAAATACTTTGACGACAGACATTTCAGAATGACCATAACAACATTTCAGATGCTGTGCAATGAGATCGGTCCGCTGGTTAGGCAGGTTATGCTGCCCTATCACACAAAGTCACATGACTTTTTTGATGCGCATGAAGGAATTTATTCAGCAAATGTGTTTCCATCTCCCATTATTCGCATGAACCCATTTTCCCTCCTTCATCAACTCTAACAGCTCACGACTTTGTCACGTTCTTCATTAATAAAATTAAAACCATCAGTGCGCAATTTTCCACACCACAATCTGTCAAGCACATCTTACCAACAAACATACATTCGTTCACATCCTTCTCTTCACTCTCCGAGGCAGAAGTCTCCAAACTCATCCTTTCTAATCCTCCTACTACTTGTCCACTTGATCCTATTCCATCTCATCTTCTTCAAGCCATTTATCCTGCAGTTGTACCTGCACTCACTCACATCATTAACACATCCCTTCACACTGGTGTTTTTCCCTCAGCATTTAGACAGGCTCGTATAACCCCACTACTTAAGAAACCCACCCTTAACCCATCTCTTTTAGAGAACTACAGACCGGTTTCCCTTCTACCTTTCATTGCAAAAACACTTGAATGAGCTGTGTTCAACCAAGTCTCTGCCTTTCTCACACAGAACAACCTCCTCGACAGCAACCAGTCTGGTTTCAGAAGTGGACATTCAACCGAGACTGCCTTGCTCTCAGTTGTTGAAGCCCTAAGACTGGCAAGAGCGGCTTCCAAATCTTCAATACTTATCTTGCTGGATCTGTCTGCTGCTTTTGACACGGTTAACCACCAGATCCTCCTGTCAATCCTATTGGCAAAGGGCATCTCAGGAACTGCACTCCAGTGGTTTGAGCCTTATCTCTCAGATAGGTCCTTCAAGATATCTTGGAGAGGTGAGTTGTCCAAGTCACAACATCTAACTACTGGGGTGCTTCAGGGCTCTGTTCTTGGACCACTTCTCTTCTCTGTCTACATGGCATCACTAGGTTCTGTCATTCAGAAACATGGCTTTTCATATCACTGCTATGCTGATGACACTCAACTCTACCTCTCATTCCATCCTGATGATCCGACGATAGCTGCTCGCATCTCAACTTGTCTAACAGACATTTCTTGCTGGATGAAGGACCATCACCTTCAACTCAACCTTGCCAAGACAGAACTGCTTGTGGTTCCATCAAACCCATCGTTTCATCACAATTTCACCATCCAGTTAGGCACATCAACCATAACTCCTTCAAAAACAGCCAGAAACCTTGGAGTTGTGATTGATGATCAGCTGACTTTCTCAGATTGCTAAAACTGCCCGGTCCTTCAGATTTGCTTTATTCAACATCAAGAAGATCAGGCCCTTTCTTTCGGAACATGCTTCACAACTCCTTGTTCAAGCTCTTGTTCTGTCCAGGCTGGACTATTGCAATGCTCTCTTGGCAGGTCTTCCAGCCAGTTCTATCAAACCTTTACAATTAACCCAGAACGCGGCAGCAAGATTGATTTTTAACGAGCCGAAAAGAATGCATGTCACACCTCTGTTTTTCAGTTTGCACTGGCTACCAATAGCTGCTCGCATA
>NW_015505718.1:406259-465681 GCF_001515645.1 Sinocyclocheilus grahami | reverse complement strand
TTCCCTCCTGGTGGAATGACCTGCCCAACTCAATCCGAGCAGCTGAGACCTTAGCCATCTTCAAGAATCGGCTAAAAACACATCTCTTTATTTGACCCTCTTACTCTAGCACTCTCTATTCTAATTCTATTCTTTAAAAAATAAAAACTTGCCCCTTTCAGACTTGCACTCTATTTATTTACTAACCTGCTTGTTTTCTTAAAAAAAACTAACACTTGTTTCTCTAATCTTTTTGCATTCTATCTATTTGTTTTCTTTTTATTTATTATACAATTATAATTCTGACTTTCTGACTTCTGATTAACAAAAGCAAAAAAGGCCTCTAACACTAGCTTGCGCTATTCTTTTTATATTCTATCGGTTTTCTTTTTATTTATTATATGATTTTTAAAAAAACCTTGCTATGTGTACTGCATTAAACTAACTGACACTTGTTATAGCACTTGCTTATCATTGCTCTTTTGTTGATTTTGATTGCTTCCATTGTCCTCATTTGTAAGTCGCTTTGGATAAAAGCGTCTGCTAAATGTCTAAATGTAAATGTAATGAATGAAATGATGTTTAACAATGAAACCAGCTAAGCTGCAAAATATGACAGTACTGTACAATTATGATAGCCCATTATGAGGACCATGGCTCAATGTGTAACAGCACATGCATTAACCACTAGGCCTGTATGAATTTCTTTCTTCTGCAGAGAGCAAAAGGAAACATTTTTCATTTTCTTTTCTATTAATTTAGAATGAACAGGAACTGAAGCTTCAGAAATTCCACAAAAAAAAGCATCATAAATCTGATCCATTATTTACTGAACATCTTGACATCTGCCCAAGCTCTCCTTGGCATTATTGCGAAAAGTAGTGATGTCCGATTCATGATTCTTTTGAGTCAGATCTTTTCAATGAATCGGCAGATGTGGCCTGAATGATTCATTCACTGATCTAGTTCTTGAGTATTCTGAATAATCTCTAAAGTTCAGAATTCAGTTTGAATTACACTCTAAAAAATGCTGGGTTAAATACAACCCAGTGCTGGGTAAAATAGGGACAAACCGAGCAATTGGGCTGTTTTGACCCAGCGGTTGGGTTAAATGTTTAACCCAACCTTCTGGGTAGTAACCCAACCGCTGGGTCAAAACAGCCCAATTGCAGGGTTTGTCCCTATTTTACCCAGCACTGGGTTGTATTTAACCCAGCATTTTTTTAGAGTGTATGGTTCAGCAGATACTACTACCAATAAACGTACAGCACATAATCACAAAACTGTAACCACAACACCAAGTTGCTATTTCAAAAATACACACAATGCTGCAGTTTGCAGTAGCTGATGCTGAAGGACACCACTGGTATCAGTGTTTCTTCCCAGGATGCAGATTCAATAACATTAGCACTCTGTCATCTCCCCAGCCGAGCCTGTTGTCACAGGTGATTGATTGGCAGTTAAATCTCCATGTATGCACGTACGAGCTGAGCTGTAGTGCATGCATTATACAGTACCTCGTATGTCAATGTAATCTTTAGAAAGCATTATTTGCATATGCATCAGACAAGCTTGCAGATATATGACTTTAGGACAGCAGAAAAACACTAAACAATGAATGGCCTCCACACAGAGACACACGTACGCAGATGATAAGAACAGGAAGAATAGCTCTTCACCTAAAGGGCACAGAGTCTGTAGAAATGAGGGTAACTCACTTTTGAGGAGGATCGAGCTCTTGAGAAGAATTTTCTATAATATTATGAGCCTTTGGAAAAGGGCACCACATTCTATCCATTGACTGGGTGCTCTTGGATATCTGGAATAAACTGCTGTAACCTCGATGAGCTGTTTCCAAAAGCACTGCTAAACTGCTACTACATGACCTTTTCCTGAAGGCCAAACATCACGTCTGTAGATACACAGAAGCCATTATGATACTAATAATGTGCCTCGGAAACAGACGAGTCAAAGAAAGCTCACTCTCGATTTACCGCCTTGCCTCTGGGATCAAATAAATGATGTCTGTTTATCTATCAATTTGTCAGACATTTGTTGAGGAACAATGCTCAGATGGAGCCCAGTGAATTATCTGGGAGGTTTTCAAGAAGGTTTAACACCATTAAAACAATCTTTTCACCAGCTGTCTTATGGGGTTAATTTTCAGGACATACATTTCTTGGCCTTTCTGCTAATGCAACCTCCGCTCCCATCTGGACTGGTGCATTTTCTGCTGATAATCTCAAACAATCACACAATTCTTCCCTCAAACACACTCCTTCTGCCAGAGAACCCATTCTGCTTATTAAAGTTCAAAGCCAGCAGGACGCCCATGCACTGTTTAAGAACACGTGGCCTGTAAAAAAGAATAAATATCTGCTGGTAGATCACTTACCTCTGTTGTTTTTAATGCTGTTATATGGAGATGCTAAAGCACAGAGGCATGACTGGGTCAGTGCGCTTTCTACATGCTGGGAAAGATGGGTGCTTCAGTACTAGTGCCTTTAAAGAGGTGAGTTTAAAAAAATAAAAGCTAATTTGCTAATGTAAGCTGGTCAAACATTTTGAAGTATATCAAGTGTCAGAAGGTTAATGTTCATATACTTTAAGTTCAAAGAGTTTATGTGTGTAATTTAGAGTAGGTGCTCTAAGCTCATTTAAGCATGCTCTTTAAAGACTCTTTTATTAAGACATTTTATTAAAATATATACAAACATTTCTCATGGTCACTTAAAGGGTAATTAACATTTGTTAGCTTGGCACAAAGGGCACTAAAAATATTTTATTTCACATGATTATAGAATCATGTGTGGAGGATGAAGACGAAAATGCTGGGGCAATAAATAAATATATAGTATCGAATAGCAGTTTGCTTACCATAATGTCATTTGTGCCTCAATGCTTTATAGAGTGGCCTCCCAAAAAAAAACGTTTTTGGACACTTACTATTAGTCACATTGAAAACGTCTGGTGTTATAGTGATTTTGTCAAGCTTTAGTAGAACAATGTCCATAATTACTGTGAAAAACGTTTTAATGTTCATATACTTTAAGTTCAAAGAGTTTATGTGTGTAATTTAGAGTAGGTGCTCTAAGCTCATTTAAGCATGCTCTTTAAAGACTCTTTTATTAAGACATTTTATTAAAATATATACAAACATTTCTCATGGTCACTTAAAGGGTAATTAACATTTGTTAGCTTGGCACAAAGGGCACTAAAAATATTTTATTTCACATTACAAGTAAAGAATCATGTGTGGAGGATGAAGACGAAAATGCTGGGGCAATAAATAAATATATAGTATCGAATAGCAGTTTGCTTACCATAATGTCATTTGTGCCTCAATGCTTTATAGAGTGGCCTCCCAAAAAAACGTTTTTGGACACTTACTATTAGTCACATTGAAAACGTCTGGTGTTATAGTGATTTTGTCAAGCTTTAGTAGAACAATGTCCATAATTACTGTGAAAAACGTTTCGTTTTTAAGGAAAAACCTTAAAGAAAAACAAGCAAGAAATGAATAATTTTATTCAGAAAGCATGCACTGAATTGTAGTGAGAGCAAAGATATTTATAATGTTAAACATATATATATATATTAAATGAATGTTGCTATTTTTAACTTTCTAATAAAGACAAAATGTATCATGATCATGACTTCTTCTTTAAAAAAAAATTTAAAAATCCCCAAACTTTTTGAACATTTTTTTGCAAAATTTTTTGACCTCTTGTGTTTTAAAATAAATGTCACTAGATTTTATATTTGGTTATATAATGCAGAGACATTTATACATTTTAAAGTGTACTCATACTGTGAAAATATGTTTTTGTGACCACTGTAAATTCAACACTATTTATAGAAAGAGAAATATACAGCTGAGTCAAAAGCGAACAATAACTTCTGAATAACCTGCTAAGAATATATATTTTTTTATTTATCAAAGTCAGGGAGTAAAAAGTGGCTTAAAAGAACAAACCACTTTCCTTTATGAAACACAGTTTCGGCTTCCTCAGCTTGAGGACAATTTCCTCCAACCGAGTGTTTATTTTTAAAGTGTCTATTCAGTACACCACCATTTACAGACTTTTACTTGTTCATTTCCAAATGCTACTGACTGCTGCTTCTCATGTTGTTTTTTATGATTTGGAAGCACAATACATTCTTAAATTCTGACTGAACTTGTTTGGCTGACAAATGTACAGATCATTTTTGGCTAAAATGGTTTAATTAAATAAAAAACATGTAGGAAACAAAATGTATTCTACTACATAAACCCAAGGTGATTTGTTAAATGCCATTGCATTACTGCTAGACATGCTTTATTTAGTTGATCTGAATAGAAAAAGAATAAATATCTGCTGGTAGATCACTTACCTCTGTTGTTTTTAATGCTGTTATATGGAGATGCTAAAGCACAGAGGCATGACTGGGTCAGTGCGCTTTCTACATGCTGGGAAAGATGGGTGCTTCAGTACTAGTGCCTTTAAAGAGGTGAGTTTAAAAAAATAAAAGCTAATTTGCTAATGTAAGCTGGTCAAACATTTTGAAGTATATCAAGTGTCAGAAGGTTAATGTTCATATACTTTAAGTTCAAAGAGTTTATGTGTGTAATTTAGAGTAGGTGCTCTAAGCTCATTTAAGCATGCTCTTTAAAGACTCTTTTATTAAGACATTTTATTAAAATATATACAAACATTTCTCATGGTCACTTAAAGGGTAATTAACATTTGTTAGCTTGGCACAAAGGGCACTAAAAATATTTTATTTCACATTACAAGTAAAGAATCATGTGTGGAGGATGAAGACGAAAATGCTGGGGCAATAAATAAATATATAGTATCGAATAGCAGTTTGCTTACCATAATGTCATTTGTGCCTCAATGCTTTATAGAGTGGCCTCCCAAAAAAACGTTTTTGGACACTTACTATTAGTCACATTGAAAACGTCTGGTGTTATAGTGATTTTGTCAAGCTTTAGTAGAACAATGTCCATAATTACTGTGAAAAACGTTTCGTTTTTAAGGAAAAACCTTAAAGAAAAACAAGCAAGAAATGAATAATTTTATTCAGAAAGCATGCACTGAATTGTAGTGAGAGCAAAGATATTTATAATGTTAAACATATATATATATATTAAATGAATGTTGCTATTTTTAACTTTCTAATAAAGACAAAATGTATCATGATCATGACTTCTTCTTTAAAAAAAAATTTAAAAATCCCCAAACTTTTTGAACATTTTTTTGCAAAATTTTTTGACCTCTTGTGTTTTAAAATAAATGTCACTAGATTTTATATTTGGTTATATAATGCAGAGACATTTATACATTTTAAAGTGTACTCATACTGTGAAAATATGTTTTTGTGACCACTGTAAATTCAACACTATTTATAGAAAGAGAAATATACAGCTGAGTCAAAAGCGAACAATAACTTCTGAATAACCTGCTAAGAATATATATTTTTTTATTTATCAAAGTCAGGGAGTAAAAAGTGGCTTAAAAGAACAAACCACTTTCCTTTATGAAACACAGTTTCGGCTTCCTCAGCTTGAGGACAATTTCCTCCAACCGAGTGTTTATTTTTAAAGTGTCTATTCAGTACACCACCATTTACAGACTTTTACTTGTTCATTTCCAAATGCTACTGACTGCTGCTTCTCATGTTGTTTTTTATGATTTGGAAGCACAATACATTCTTAAATTCTGACTGAACTTGTTTGGCTGACAAATGTACAGATCATTTTTGGCTAAAATGGTTTAATTAAATAAAAAACATGTAGGAAACAAAATGTATTCTACTACATAAACCCAAGGTGATTTGTTAAATGCCATTGCATTACTGCTAGACATGCTTTATTTAGTTGATCTGAATAGACAAAATGGTGTTCAGAATAATAAGTAGAGTCTTGCTCATGACATTTCAATGTAACACAGAGTAGAACACTAGTGTTTTGACATACAAAAGCCTCTTGTGTTGTTCTACCTACTACCATTCTCAGCCAAAAATCCGCATTACACATGCTATGACATGGTGTCACACTCCACACAAATAATAAACAAACCTGCCCTGCTGTCTGTGAGTCTCAACCTCTCCATAAGAGATATGGATGTTCCTGCCTCCTCGTTCTCCTTCCATATTTACTTAGAGTCTCTCTTTCATTTTCATTCTCTATTTCGTCTCTCTCCCGCACTGTCATTTGTCTCTTATGATCCCATCTATTTTCTTCCAGAAATACACAAATATTATTCACAAATCAAGCCTGCACAAAGAACATACACACGCGTGCACACAAACACTTACACAACACATTCATATATCATGTTAAAGCTCATTTGCTGTCTCTGATTTTCACTCTAATGATAGTTCTGGCCTGGTTGCCGTGTTTGGTAAATGTAAGCCTGGAAACTCAGAGAATGATCCGCTGAAAAATGAGCTGGTACATATTCTGTTTCAATCATTCATGCCAATCACTGATACAAACTATATGATGGCCAAAAAAGCAAGTTTATTTTTACTAATATGATGTAGGTGTTGAGAGACCGAGTTGGGCAAGATTCGGAAATTGGATCCTTGACAGAAAAAAAATCTCATAATGATGTATGATATCATCAGTTAAATTTTTTTTTTTTTAAAGTTCAAATATGGAAGATGAAGCTAAAGAAACTTTAATTACAAATATACTGTATTTTCATTCAGTACTGAAAAGGATTGTTTTTTAAGCAATTTTAGAACTGCCCTCATATTTGCCACGGATACATTCACAATTCTAATAGTTCAAAACAGTGAACAATACTTTAAGTTCAAAGAGTTTATGTGTGTAATTTAGAGTAGGTGCTCTAAGCTCATTTAAGCATGCTCTTTAAAGACTCTTTTATTAAGACATTTTATTAAAATATATACAAACATTTCTCATGGTCACTTAAAGGGTAATTAACATTTGTTAGCTTGGCACAAAGGGCACTAAAAATATTTTATTTCACATGATTATAGAATCATGTGTGGAGGATGAAGACGAAAATGCTGGGGCAATAAATAAATATATAGTATCGAATAGCAGTTTGCTTACCATAATGTCATTTGTGCCTCAATGCTTTATAGAGTGGCCTCCCAAAAAAAAACGTTTTTGGACACTTACTATTAGTCACATTGAAAACGTCTGGTGTTATAGTGATTTTGTCAAGCTTTAGTAGAACAATGTCCATAATTACTGTGAAAAACGTTTCGTTTTTAAGGAAAAACCTTAAAGAAAAACAAGCAAGAAATGAATAATTTTATTCAGAAAGCATGCACTGAATTGTAGTGAGAGCAAAGATATTTATAATGTTAAACATATATATATATATTAAATGAATGTTGCTATTTTTAACTTTCTAATAAAGACAAAATGTATCATGATCATGACTTCTTCTTTAAAAAAAAATTTAAAAATCCCCAAACTTTTTGAACATTTTTTTGCAAAATTTTTTGACCTCTTGTGTTTTAAAATAAATGTCACTAGATTTTATATTTGGTTATATGGATCCTTGACAGAAAAAAAATCTCATAATGATGTATGATATCATCAGTTAAATTTTTTTTTTTTTAAAGTTCAAATATGGAAGATGAAGCTAAAGAAACTTTAATTACAAATATACTGTATTTTCATTCAGTACTGAAAAGGATTGTTTTTAAAAAATCTCATAATGATGTATGATATCATCAGTTAAATTTTTTTTTTTTAAAAGTTCAAATATGGAAGATGAAGCTAAAGAAACTTTAATTACAAATATACTGTATTTTCATTCAGTACTGAAAAGGATTGTTTTTTAAGCAATTTTAGAACTGCCCTCATATTTGCCACGGATACATTCACAATTCTAATAGTTCAAAACAGTGAACAAATAGTTCACCCAAAAATGAAATTTAGCTGAAAAATGACTCACCCTCAGTCCATGCAAGATGTAGATGAGCATGTTTTTTAAAGATTTGGATTTGGAATTGTAATTTAAAGCCTTACATCACTTGCTCACTATGGATCCTCTGCAGTTAATGGGTGCCGTCAGAATGAGAGTCCAAACAGTTGATAAAAACATCACAATAACCCACAAGTAATCCACACAAATCCAGTCTATTAAATAACCGTGAAGTGAAAATCGGTGTGTTTTTAAGAAACACATTTTGTTTTAACTCTCATTCTGATGGCACCCATTCACTGCAGAGGATCCATTTGTGAGCAAGTGATGCAAGGCTAAATTCCCCAAATCTGTTCCGATGAAGAAACAAACTCATCTACATCTTGAATAATTTGAGAGGTGAATACATATTCAGCAAATTTTCATTTTTGGGTGAACTATTTCTTTAATGGATAATGGAAAATATCCTCATACACTTTTTTTATTATTAATAATACACTTTTGTGGCTATAGTTTAATAAAGTAAGCATCAGATTCAAATATGACTAATCAATAAAAATGCATTTTTATATGTCAGGGGAAAAAACAAGCATTAGACATAATTAATTATAGAATAATTTAGGTAAAACTTGTGTCAGATTGTGTTGTTCCTTTCAACTTTATCAAACTGTAATTTGCTCTTCCATTCATTCCAGTCTAATTCTAATCAAATTCCAAATTGTGAATTGAAAAGGAGCCACTCCTAATTTGTTCCCCCCCATCCCTAATGATGTTTAAATTTATATATACTTACATTATATCAGTGGATCAGATTCAGGTGAACTGGACTGTTCTGGTTAGATTGATAAGCATTTTGATTGCCACAAATGGAGTGCCAGGTTGTAATTCAGCCAATAACATTTATTAGTGCAGCTTAGAGTGACTGTGTCATCAATTACTAATAGATTTTGTTACTTCGTGTAAGAAGATGATATGTCACTTCCTGTCTGAAACATCTCTTTTCCACAGCTTTGAGAGTTTGTGCTGACTGCAGGAAGCGATCAAAGAGCTTGTAGGGGGAGACTGATCTGTAAAGTGCGGCGGAATTTATATGCTAATATATGCCGTGGTAAAATAATCTGATGACTCGATGACTCTTTAAAGCAAGAATGCTAACCTTAGACGCATGACGCTCTGGCAGTGCTGATAAACCACATAAAAAGACATTTAAACATATTTCACTTTGTGTTTGGAATAAGCTGTAGAATATGAACTGATTTCTACAACTGTGCGGTCCTTAATTCTTACTAACTCAAAACATAGTGGAGACTATGTGCTCTCATCTGTGCTAAAAATAAATTTTAATATTTATAATATATATATATAAAATATATAAATATACATTTAATATTTATGGACTATACACTTGACAAACTTGGTAGCAATAGATTTAAGTTGTATTTTCTAGCAAGATTTCTCTAATTACATTTTACAGTATAAGTGCAATTAAATATGTTGACAATTACGGTTCATTTGTTCAGATTATATAACCTGAGGTAAAATGTATAATCAACACAGGTGTAAATTACCAAATTAATTACACTGGAATAATATTCCTTTGTGAACATGACACTATTTTGATAACAGTAAACACTACAGAGGAATTCATTTTTAAATACCTCTCTAATTAGGCGCAAAGAGCCTAAATGCAGCTTTGACAATAGTTCAAACCATTTATTCACAGAATAAATTCACTATAAATATTTAGGAACTGTTTTCTTTATTCTATTGCATGTAAAGCTGGCCAGAGCAATTTATAATGCACCAATTTAGCTAAAACATGGCTTTCTATATGCTAATACTCAACACTTTTACTGCTGATGCTGTTAACCTTGTTTTTTACCACTGACATTTTTTTTTTTTGATGTGTCACAGAATAGTTATTCTCTTGCCATCTGAAGCTGACTGACAAAACATCATATATTCCACAATAAAGGTTCTTTGTTCCACAGGCTTAATTATTCAGTGTGGATTCATCTGGCAACACGACAAAGGAGACAGCAAAAACATCTGCTATGCTAATGAGGTTCTACCTTCACGCTATGCTTGATTTATCCTACTCAATCCATTATTTTAACCTAAATTTGATTTTTTTGCATTTGCATTACACTTTGGCTTATTAAATGAACTATGAATCTAATGGAAGAACACTGAGAAGAATTATAGAATTCTTTGAAGAACAAGGGATTTTTTTGTATACTGCCAGGTGTACTGATGTTCATGTTCCAGCTGAATAGAGACGAGACAATGGGTGTAGCACAACAGGACAAGCCACAATATTTGTTTTTATTGGTTGCCACAACTCTTCTCATCAAACAGCTGATCTATGAATTTACTTTACAGGGGAATATTTCAGATGGTGCTTTCTTGTGAACTCTCCTGTGGAATGCCTATGTGTGTGTGCATGTAGGCCTATATGTGCATGTTGAGGTCATCTGCCAGCTTGTATAATTCCTTTCATTTTATTTCCCCTGGCATTGTATAACCTCCAAGCCACAAAAACCCTTGTCGCCTGAGGATTAACTCTTTAGATGTGCAAATATACAGTGTAATGGGTATATCACATGCTTATGAACAATTCATTGAGTCAGCTGTTTTGCTGGCACGCTGCTTAGCATCACTAGGATGGTAATCCGTTACAGTACAGTAGGCCATTGTCAGGAGTCTATGAAAAAAAAGATGTAGTTTTAAGATTGAAAAGTTTATCACAGACAAAAAAAAATATGTTTTTAACTGCAAATTATAAAGCTAATGTACTTATGGTTGTTATGGCACTGATCAATTAAAACTGAAGCTGGCCTCTATTTTATAGCATAACTGTTATTTTGTAGATATTTTGAAGTCAAGAAGTTTTACAATACAAAATACAAGTTCTTGAAGAGTCTAATTAGGTGTGATCTGTTCTTTTATTTCTTTTTGTCTTTTATATTACCATCAGTAACATTAATTTTCCATCTGCATGTTGGCTTTTGTACCTGTTTTGGCTATTAAGGCTGAAAAGAACCTGTTTTATTCTGGCGATAAAAAGATGCTTTTTACTGATTCATATTCCCCCAAAATGACCAAAGGACACAAAGCTTAAGAGCAATTTAAAGTGTTATGGTGGTTGATAGAAACAATACTGAGTTGTTTTATGGTGCATTCTAACCTACAGTAAATAGCTTTTTTTTCTGGTGAATATATATTTCAAATAGATGCTAATAATGTAGTAAACAATGCAATCCGAACAATTTATTTTTTAATTAAAAAATATATTTTATTTAGACCTTCAAATGGCTAAATGTATTACAAAATGCACTTCAATATATAAATATTATATATAAGATATCATTTTTCCATATGGTAAATGAGCTGAATAGTTTATGCATGTAATGACCTGGCTAAACTTGGTTGGTTGGCACCATTTTTTTTTTATCATACCAAGAAGCTCTCTTCATTCTGCATATTTTGCTGACAAATGCTTATTACGGATAATGCATGAAAAAAAAATCATGTAAATGGCAGAGCTGTAAAGCGGTCACATTTCCCACAATGACTCTATCAGTCAGAACACCTGCTATGATATATGAGCCCAGATTTCTGTTCGTAATGGGGTTCAATGACACAGGAAAAATTAGTATACGAAATATGGAGCATGTCTTGGATGTGCCAAGTTACTTATGGGGTCTTCACTAATGTAGGCAACATCTCTTATGTTTTTTGGCTTTGTTGTTGTAATGTGAAGGACACAGGGGCGATTTTCTATTGATGGACTGCCAACACTGCTGGAGAGGCTGGGAGAGCAAGGTTCGGTGTCTACTAACCTTTCCCCCTCGTGGCCTTGCTCGGATAGAACGTAGTAATGTGACATTATTCTCTCCCCAGATCCTGCCTCAGCTGAAACTGGGAAGCACTCCAGACCCCCTGGACAACTCCACTTCAGAGGCCCTGATCCAGCAGATCAGTGGGAAGTGAGAAACGTGGAGAGGCACTAATGAATTTCTGCTGGCCTGGATTTAGTCAGTTGGTTTTAGAATGCAGTTGATGAAGCAGGTTTCTTGTTTTGTTCCTAATGGAATTTTACAGCACCACTGGATGAGTCATAGTTGAGGTATACCTATGATGAAAATTACAGGCCTCTCTCATCTTTTTAAGTGGGAGAACTTGCACAATTGGTGGCTGACTAAATACTTTTTTCCCCCACTGTATACTTAAAAGGTTCATATTATGCGATTTAAATTTTTCCTTTCTCTTTGAAATGTTACAAGCTCGGTGCATAAAGAAGATCTGTAAAGTTGCAAAGACTAATTGTTTGTCATTTCTCCGATCACAAATGCAGACATGGTTTTATGTTTATACGGCACGATGCAACGCGTAAAAAGACAATATAAGTCATTATAATCCAGAATTATGTCCCCACTGGATGCAACAAATGCCTCATTTATAATGGGTTTTAATGTTTTTGTCTCGTCGCTCCGGCCGGACAGGGCATCACAGTATGGTAGGGGCGTAACATTTCCGTCACAAGCTTGAGGTATTCAGCCAATCACAACGCACTGGATAGCTGGCCAATCAGAGCACACCTTGCTTTTCAGACTGATGAGCTTTGTAAAAATCGACACGTTTCAGAAAGGCGGGGCATAGAGGAGAAACAATAATGTACAGTATGTGCAAAATAATGTGTTTTTTTAACCTTAAACCGCATAAACACATTTCATTACACCAAATACACAAAATAATGTTCTTTTTAGCAACATCATATGACCCCTTTAAAATAAAACAAGACGTTTTTGAGATCCATCCTTTCAAAAGGTGGATAATTGAGGGACTCATACGCAACTATTACAAAAGGTTCAAACATTGACTTATGAATGCATCAGTGAAAAGAGTGAAAACTTTTGAACAAGATGAAGATGTGTAAATTCTTCTGATTTTGTTTAAATATTATATTTTTTCATTTAGTACTGCCCTTCAGAAGCTACCGAACACACTTACATTTTTCTCAGAAGACAACATAAGTACAATTGACCTTGATCTTCAAATGCAAAAAGTTTTCATCCCCAGCTCTTAATGTTACCTTTTTAAGCATCAGTGAATGTTTGAATCTTTTGTAATAGCTCTGTATGAGTCCCTCAGTTGTCATCACTGTGAAAAGATGGATCTCAAAATCATACAGTCACTGCTGGAAAGAGTTCAAATATGTAAAATATCCAAGAAAACAAAAGTTGTTCTGCCTGGAGGATTTTCTCAAGAACAGTGGGAGGGGGAAAATGGATCATGGATCATCTAGGTAACGGCACAATGTATTAAGAATCAAGCGAAAGTAAACTTTTGAACAGGGATTAAGGAAAAACCACTAAAAACTAATTCAAAATACAAATGAAAACTAAAATAGTATCTCAGTAATACTATAATAACATTGGATGTAACAAAAAAATATCATCATAAAAATTTACAAAACATAACAACAAGCCTAATAAGCATGCAACAACTTTTCCTGAACCTGACATAAATGTAAAAATGAACTTTTGGGCTATTGCTTGTTTGGTCTCAAATTTGGTAGTTGGTATAAGAGAGTTTGTTTGTATTGAAATAAATTATTCATATGGTTAATTAAAAATAACATGACAGCAGACAGAAAGAGTAATTGCGCACTTTATTTTTATGTCACAGGGTGACACCAGAAGTTTTAGTGGCAGATGCTTCCATTGAAGCGTCCTTGTCAATGCTTTTAACTGGTGTTGTCTCCACAGAGGTCATCACACAACAGTACAGCGGGTACACTTCTGCAGTATGCCAGGGTCAAAATAGCACAGGAGAGAGGGTATATGTGTGACATCACATCATTAATAATAGTCTACAGCAAGTCCTTGGTAAAGTAAAATCTCAACTTTAACTAAAGGACAAAAATGATGCTACTTTTTTTCACAGTCATAGCATCACATGAAACGGACACCGTGTTCATCTAAAAGTACAGCAGAAGACCTGCCTAGACAGACATATGATTATTCAGAGGATATGGGCGTGGCTTAAAAAACTAATCTTTCTTATCTAAATCCCATCCAACATTATAATTAAAAAGAGCTCGATCCGCCTATTATCCAAAGATTTTCTTCTGATAATTAATTCAATAGATAATTTGCGTCCTCCTGAGAAAGGAACCAAAACTTCTGAAACTACATAAATCTCTCCACGAGTCGACCTTCTAAACTTCTCTCACAAGTCAAGATTATCGTTAGTGACAGGCTTTTTGAAACGTGGGAATCAACATAAAGTACCCAGAATCTTGCCCAAGTCCCCTAAGGATTGCGGTGGCAGGCGCCGTGAGGAGCTTCCACAGACTCTTTTAAGCGGACCTGACAGGAAGTACTGTAATGAGAGAAGTGACTGTGCCACAGATATGCATCTCAGCGGCTGACAGCGGCCTGAGCCATCCCATCTCTCAAAGTGGGAGGGGAGGGGATGACAGCAAAGAGCCATGCAATTTGAAGTGCCTCTCATCTGCATATTGATTGGGAATTTTATCATGCATCACTAATGAGCGAATGGCTTCGTTTTCCAAGATGATGATAATGTTGATCATCATCAAGGCTTCAGTCTCAGTTAATATTCAGCCTTCTACATCTATGACACTCAGCTCCATTCAATTAACATTTCACACGCTGGCTGCCAATCGACTCCTCCACTGTTTATTAGAAGAAATTCTCCAGATATGGTTGACTGTGCTGTAATTGCATCGATATGTCTCTAGTGTTGATACATCACATGAAAGACCATATTTCATCAGACTGTACTTGTGTTCCGTGTATTGCCATAAGATCTATTTAGATTTTCTTTTCCAGGCTCTACTGTAAGACTGCCATCCTGTATAAGCATTGTATAAAAAGACAACTGGTGATCCCACCTGGAGAGCATTAGCATGCACGATAAAGCCAAAAAGAATTCTAACACAGTCAGTGTGCATGTTTTGCAAGAACCAAACGTCTCATTAGCTGCTTCATTACACGTTTATATAAACAAATATACAAAAAGATATATATAAGATACTTTACCGATAAAAATAACTTGGACTGCACTGGCTGATAACCAATTAATCAACTGGTAGTTTCTAAAATGGATACTGAATGAAAACAAACTTAACACTCCAAGTAAAATAGTGCTGATAGTACTTTAAATATAAATTATTATTAATATATTAATAATACCTTGATTTTTCACGTAAGTTCATAGTGCATAAAATAATGATAACAGATACTGTATGACTTAAAATTTTAAAAATGTATTAGTAAATGATTAAATTAACAATCTAACAATAAACAATACTTCTACAGCATTTACAATTTATTTATTATTGTTTCAGAAATCAGCAAAAGCAATTTAATCAGTTGACCGATTGATTGCCTTTATCAATTAATCTGCACAGATAACCAATTGTTATATTCTTTCAAATTAGACAAAAATATTTTGGCTTATATTTCAAAGGCTTCATGAACTAAAGCTATTTTACTGTAATTAGAGTATGTCATTTCATTTAATATTAATATTCTCACAATATTGTTCAAAGAAAAAAAACTTCTGTATTAAGCCTTGTTTTTCAGTAAAATGATCCCAACAGCCATGTTTTCAGAAAATATATCTTAAGGCTAGGCTACTAAGATTTATTTTCACCATTAGCTAATAGTTTTTCTTTCTTGTTTCAAAAGCATAATCTCACAACTTTGTAAGTATGTATGTCTACAACCAGATTAAAGATACACTTTCTGAAAATAAATCTTCATTTATTCTATAGTTTGGTTTCTCCAGTAAATTGATCTTGTTTTAGGCATGTTTAGTGGAAAACAAGACATACATTCTGATAAAGGGAATCCATTTCTACACTGAACTGTTTCAGCAAAGTCACACAGATGGTGTGAAAATATATCTGAACTCTCTTGAAAAACCACAGCACACAATGAAATTATTCACATTCCTTTCTAGTGCCGAATATTAGATATTTTGCTTTGATCATGGCCAAAATAAATGGGATTTAGAATTATTGTGCAAATATTCTATGACCAGCATGAAATACTGTACCTTACAATTTTAAAGGTTAAGCTGCACTCTGTAGAAAATGCCTGAGGAGCTGGAAGTGCATTCAATGCATATATAATGATTTCCCAGTTTTTCCATTCTATAATTTACATTGCGGTCTTGAGGGACTGCATGAGAGCTAGCAAAATTGGCCATTTAACTAATTGGGCCAAACCAAGTGGGAAAAGAGGTCAAAATCAAATCCAAAACATGAATATATATATTGGCAGTTTTTCTAACCTTTTGCTCGACCCATTAACTTAAAGTGCACCGTTCATTTTAAAATGTTGCTGACAACAAATATATTCCTGTAATGATCATTAGAGCGATGTAACTCAATGTGAACTGTGCATACGCAGTTTTTACCCAATACCCGAAAGGGAAGGGGAGCATATTTCTAAAAGCAGGAGAAACTTAAGAGTACTTTGGCGTTCTGCTACAGCAGTTCAGTAGGCTGCAGGCGGTTTATTGATGGTTCTTCAAACCGTGAGAGGAAGGCTTGCTTTTATCTCCTGGGGAGTTTAAACGAGCGCTGGGGTTAAGTCATGCATTCACTCTTTCTCGAACACAGCGGAAATTTTCCATTCAAGATCCCAGTACATGGGGAGTCCTGTTTATAATCTGCCTCTTTGCTTGCACAATTTGTCAATGGCATCGGATGTCCAAAGTATTGTGAAAATTATTAATTTTCACAGTGTGAGGCTGCGCGCAATTGTACCTTATTTCCTGTCATTGCAGCCCTGTATTTCAATAAGAAAAGAAAGAAAAAAATGGCACAATAGCATTAAGGTGAGTGTGTTTTTCTCCATTATGTAAATGTCTCAGTTGATGTTATTTCACATCTGCTGATTCGCATGCCTTTTCCATGCTGGATCAATTGCTGCGGAAGATTAATGCCACAATAAACAGCATATTGCACTTCGTCTCTCTCAAAACGATTTTCATTGACTTCATACCAAGCTAGAAATTAGTTTCAAATCCCTTTCAGCGTGTCAGTGCTGTCAAAAAAGTAACTGTGAACTCCATTAAAAGCTTTAAACAATGAGTCAGAGGACAAATTTTTATGTAGCGTAAACGTATGACTCATATTGTAGCTCAATAATCAGCATTTGCATTTTATTTGATGCATAGCCCTTCTGGTGGATTACATTTCGGGCTCCATGGCTCCTCTTTTGTGCTCTTTGTTACATGGTTCGAAGAACTCCGCAGGATACCTGGCACACCAACCTTGCCTTCATCCCTTTAAACCTTTGTTAGCTTTGTGCACGAGTCAATGTACACACATTTAGTATTAGATGAGAGAGGTGGTTCACAGAAAGAATTACCCCTTTTATAAAACAGGTGCCTTTTCCAGTTTCCATAAGGATAATTTTAAAGTACTTTTACTTTCAAATTTTAGGAATTTAGGGCATTGTGTCATCTCATGCTAAATTAATACCATTTAATATATTTTGGGAAAAAATTATGCAATCAGAAACATGACAGCATCGACAGTTTTACAGTAATTTGACATTACAATTCTTTCACTACAAGTTGCTTAGAAAGAAGCTGCAAAATGACAAAAAAGTATCATAAAAGTGGTCCATATGACTTGTGCACTATATTTCAATTCTCCTGAAGCCATTAAACAGAGTGCGAGGAACAGACTGAAAATTATTTTGGAATTTACAGAAAAAAAAAGTTCATGAGAGGGGTAGCAGTGTCAGAATTGGGAAAGAATCATTCTTTATTCTGTTCACCAACCCATTAAATTGGGGGGGGGGGCGGGCTTTTTGATGATTGTGAAGTGTTTTCTGTCCATCCAACAGAAGTCAAAGTTTAGCAAGGCTGTTTGGTTATCAAACTTCTTCTTCTTTCACAGAAGAAAGAAAATCATACAAGTTTGGAACATTAGGGTACATACATTTACATTACACAAGTACATTTTCATTTTAGGGTGAATAATCCTTTTAAAAGCTCCAGTTCTTATTCACTGTAAATGCTTAAAAAAACAGCAACGAGTAAAAATCCTCAAAATCCTCATAAGAAAGTCATAGTAAATGACGACAGAATTTTAATTTCCGGCTGAACTAACTCTTTAAAGTAATTTTTTACACATACGCATAAAAGGAACACAAATGGCACCCATTTTGCAGCATGACCCAAAGGCAGAGAGCGCACAAAACCGAGGCAGCTATAAAGTTCTTTGAGAGAAAGAGGCATTGGCTACATCAATAATAGATAGAGGAATGGCCAAAGGGCAATAGCAAAGCTGTTGCTCACTTAGAAAGGAAGACAGAAGAATGAGAGAGGAGGATCTGGAACTGCTCTCATTTTTATTAATAGAAGACGATTAATTAACCCCAGGGGTGTTAAATATAGCCCAGACACTCTGTGCAGACAACAGGCAGTTGGCTCAGCTTGGGAGGGGAGAATTGTAGCGGTGACAAAGCCTGGAACAGCTGCTACTGCAACTGCACCTGAGCCCAGAGAACACCTACTGAACCTGCCACGTATCCATCAATCCAAAGCTGGAGGACTGCCCACCTCACCGCTGGTCAAACGGACCAGAGGGGCCCGAACCAACCCCAGCATTTCCCTTTTGCCTGAATCGGTTTGAAAAGGGGGTGAGAGAGCAGGAAAATCGGTGATAAAGAGAGCGTTGAAGGGGAAATGAAGGTGCCAGATGGAGAGAGCAACAGATTGCTCACCTTGAATTGCAGGTTTTCCATTAGCATTGCATCATTAGCATCATTACCTGGCAGCTAGATTGCAGAATTGCATCTCATTATGTCCTGTAGCTGATATTTGTAAATAATAGCAATAACAAGGATAGTATATTAAAAGATTCACTTGCTGATCTTCACTGACATCCATTCATAGGTACAATGTTCACTTCATTGGTGAATGTTAATCAAAGCAACAACAGACAAACTTATACGCAGATATCCAATCCTTACTCTACTGTATTATAGAGTGCATTTACTTGGTCTTTTTTTGAAATACACCAACCATCTAGAGGATTTTACAGCATCTGTGTTTGAGACTAAGTGAGGTGTTTACCCTGATTCCCACTGACAAGCTCCAGTTCCAGACACAGAGTGGGCAGATGCGCTTGCACTCAGCTGTCAGGACCCCTGATGCCAACTCAATGGACTTCACCTGCCAGCCGGCAATATGTCCACTGATGCCATTCAACTGTACCGTTATTAGCTTGGGAAACAGATGCACGCTTTCTGTAGTGTTAGTTAGTGTTAATGTGGAAATGACAGCTGCAGGTGAGTGTCAAATCGCTCAGTGGTGTGTGGGATTTGAATTCAGGATGGAAATTCTATTTTCTCATAGTATTTTTAGATTCTTTGGGATTCGTTGCGTGGAAAATTTAAAAGTTAAAACATCAAATGCAATATTTCAACACCACAAAAATGTTTCACTGAAATGTAAGTTGGAGTTAGTGTCTCTGACAGTTTTGAAGTTATTCTGCATCATTCCAATCCTGGAAGAATTTTCAAGAAAGAAGACAAAAAAAGAAAGAAGATCTAATTTACCTCAAAGCAAGCAAGCAAACAATCAATCAGTCAAACAAATAGATAAATAAATTTTATTAATAATAAGAAGAAATTATTAGTATTTTTGTTTTACCAATTTTCAGTAAAAGCATTTAAACATCCTTAAACAAGTTACTTTTGAAATCAAGTTGCACACAATAGAAATACTTGGTAATTTTTTTTTTTGAAGATGCTTTAATATTTTTACTGGGATTCAATACAAAACTATTATTTTTAAAGAGCAAATATACTGCCAATGTTTTTAATCTACGTTTGTTCTGTCCACATTATTTTGTTCCAGTCTGGATATCAGAAAGCTGTAGACTACCTTCCATTAAAGATTGTCAATTAAGTAAGCATAACAGCGATTTAACTTGTTCAGGCTTGCTTGTTTCTGTGTGGTTGCATTACATCTGCTACTTGTTCAAACAGCATCATGCTTTAATTGGCAACGAGTTCTGAAAGTATATCTGGCAACCCACAGCTGTGTTCATTCACTATTTGTACATTCAATGTTCAAAGTTCCAGATCTATAATAAAACTGCAGTATAGAGATTTTGTCAGGTTCAGCACAACAATGCACACTCTGACAAGCACTAATTATCACCCAGGTGGTTCCATATTAAAGCACTACTTAGCCTACACAAATGCACAGTGTACTTAACCAATTCAGAATAGCAGCATCTACCTTTGTACATGTTGTATAATCATAACACAAGTGTCCTCTCGGTCCGTTTCACATTCCCAATTAGAGGCTGGATGCATTAAGTAAGACATTTTACATCATGACATGTGGCTAAAGCAAAGGCACTGAGCAAAGAGAATAATCAATGGAGCTGTCAGGCGGAACAGCAGGAATCTACTGACCTGGGATCTGCTGCAAGCTGCACAAAAACCTGGTGCTAATGAGAGAGGCTCGACAGCGCCTGTGCTGGGTTCAGCTGACTGCTGTTTGGAGAGGAAGGTGAGAACGAAGGGGAGAAACATGAGCTCAGACTGACCTATAGCAGAGAGGTGAAGGCCTGTCACTGCTCATTAGGTTAAGACAGGACCTCTCCTCCAAAATAACTAGGAGTGAAGGCATCTTCAAAAAAGAGCGATGCTGTTAGTGTTAGCAGGTATTTGTACTGCAGAGGGGGGTGTGATATTGGTGATTTTTTGTGTGTTTGTTAGAAAAGATCAGACAAAAACAAGAAAAACTCAGAAAAGTAAAATGAAAACTGAAAACGTGAGAAGTCGAATACAACAAAGTGTAGCTAAATAAATTAATAAATAAAATACATTATTATATATATATATATATGTATGTACATATATAATTTTTTCCCCTGGCCAAAACATATTTGAAAATTCTGTTAAATATGTATTAAACACAATGGCTTAAGCCTTAAGGAATTTTCTTTTTCAAGAATATTTTTGTTAAAACCTTCAAATGCCTTAATATCTGAAAATGTACAACAAAGTGCAAGAAAATATATTAAAATACAATCATAAAATGTATTTTGGGTAATAGCACAATATGAATATATTCAGATCAAAATAGTCCAAAAAAAATGAAAAAATATGAGGAAGTAACTAAAACTGAAAATATATTGTATAATGTTAGTTTAAATTTATTTATTAGTTAATTTGTTAATTATTATAATGTAAATCTGTATTAGCACTATATTTTGGGCCATTTTTGTATGTTCGTAATATATGTTTTGCCATATGGGGATGCACCGAATTTACCAAATTTGTCAGGTTAGAGACATCAAATCTTTGAAGGATACTCACGAAAGTGTTGCACCACTTTTGTATGGAGTATTTCATTGGAAAAATTTGCACAACTCGAATTTAACTAGGCATTAAATGTCCTGAAATATGAGTATGTTGTGCTTTTAACAAAGTAGAAAGAGACTGTGGGTGCTGTGTAAATTTTCTTTTGATTCATCAAATGAGGTCAAAATTAATGCAAATGTAAAACCAAAACAAAAGTGTTGGTCATTTGTCATTTTCACAGGTCAGGCCGACACTTCCTATCTAAGTAAGCGGTTCTTAGCCAGAATAAGCTGCATTGTGAACCAGAACTTATACAGTCAGTTCGAAGGTCTGGCTACGTGAGACTCGGGGGAAAAAGAGACTCCAAAAAAGGGAGAGAGTAGGTGAGAGAGAGAGGGATGAAATGGAAACAGACGGAAATCCTATACTGCTGCAGAGGAAAGATAGCGCTGAGCTGTCTTTCTCTAATTGCCTTTCTTGCCTGGCGTTCTCTGCACAGGTCTGGCATGAAGAAGCTCTCATTATACACCTGCACCATTGGCAGCTTCATTATGGGTCCTTCACCAGCCGTCTGTTCAGCCCGGCGTGATCACGGTATGATCCGGCTATAAAATCACTCTCCCTTTCACCCCCCCACCATGTCCAGCATACAGGTGACAGACATAGCAGCAGTTTGACCATTTTTTTATTCCCAGCTGAGGATGATTCATTTGACATAATAGGGACATTCCATGAATACTCTACACTTTGGTATCCCATGATTTTATTTTTATTTTTTTAAAGAGGCACAAATCCTATGCTTTTATACTAAGAGAGCTATATGTTTGATAAACTGTTAGTTAACAAAAAACTATCTAACATGAAGCTAGTTTAAAATTAACTCAAATTGTAGTGTTGACTGCTCAGCCTCCAGCCCGACCTTCAGCATTAGAAATAATGATGAAACACATAGGTTTTTCTTTGATTTTTGAGAATTCTTTGGTTATCTAAAACTACAAACCAACATTTGGTCCTATTTGCAATCCTGTTATGCATTCTGTACTTTATTTTATTTTTATATGTTTTTTAATTTTGATGTTTATTCTAGAAAACGGCAAAACCACAAAAATGTAGAAAAAGCAAATAAGGCTTTTAAACTGTGAATGTTAAAACCAATAAAACAGCTCATATTTAGTATTTAATATTTAGTTTGACCCCTTCAAGTAAACAAAACATACTTTTTATGGTTAAGCACGCCTAAATTGCTAAAAAACCCTATTCTTGGAAAGTGACTCAACAATGTGGGAAACTGTGTGCGCTTGGATTTCTTGGATATCTGCCTTCCCGAGCTACACAAATAGAATGAATGGGATTTTGGTAATGAATGTCACAGAGAAAACAAAGATCATCTAGTAAGAATGTCAAACCAGGTACAGTACAACAGTGCCAAGTTCAACAAACAAACAAGCCTCAAAGAAAACACCAATTCATGAGAAACCAATGACAGATGGGAAACAGCCCCTTACATCAATGTTGTCTGAATTTCTGTCATCCACTTCAAACTTTCCAAAAAGTTTACAAAGCCTGTTCCATCTGAATGGCTCATTTGTGAGACCAGATGGGGAAAAAAAACAAAGATCTCTTGAAATATGCTGAAGTCTTGCACTATATATCGAGCTGGAGTGATCAGAGCGTGTTTAGAGTCAACCGCTATCTCTGTGATGATGTGACATTTCTGAAAGCTCTGGGGTTGATTGCAATAATCATGACACTGTTCATCATTTGAAGTGCTCATGACAGACATCAGGCCACCCTAAAGTCTCCACCCAAAATTGCTTATTAGATGTAACCGTATGGCCGCCTTTTGACTGGAGAATGATTCCCTTCTCCTTAACTTTTGTGGAATTCAAGAGGAATCGATAAAATTGCAATGCAGTGCTAAAGGCCGTCAAGCTCTTGCCTATTGATTGGAAAGAGTCTGTGTCTGCAATCAATCACTCTGGGATGTAAGTTGAACCACATCAACAAAGGCCAACACACGCTTCGACCCTGTTGTGCCATTGACAGAGTGATTGCAGGTTCTGTAAAGGACAAAAGCATAACACGCTAGTAAAAAAAAAATAAAAAAATTATAGTTGCCTCTGTTAACCACCCCAAATACCATCTAGCTCAAGCAGAACTGCTAAATGAACAGTGTCTGAGAGTTGAATGTTGAGTGAGTTAAACAGATAGATCTTCTCTCACAGTTTAGTCCAAAAAAGTTCTCCAATTACAACAAAAGCAGTTTGCTACTTAATAAATCACAAAGCTCTAGGCATAGTTTAAATAACATGCCTTGCCATGTCAAAAGTTTAGACACATCAAACTTAATCTGCCAATATGGACCCTTATAATAAAAAATGTCTTTCTTAGTGTTATACCCTGAGGCCATGCCATTAAAACTAGCGACTTTATAATGAGCTCTCAAATGACCCAAAGTATCAGAACACAGCTCCCTGCTCAGAGCAACACTTAGTCAATAAGGCCATTCAACAAAATTTATCGTAATTAGCCATTGGCTGAAGGGCCTCAAGTGAACCTCGTCTCCACAGGGAACAATGAGAGAAGCTCGGCACGGCAACATGAGCACATTACTTTTCGCATGTACGGTATTATAGATCTAGCAAAGGCTTTTACCCACATCTGGCGTTAACACTTTAATCTCAACATGCAATATGCTTTGAGAGACTATGAATCAAAATGAACTGAAAGTTTTATGTTGATTTACTGTAAGAGCAGTGCGTCAGCTTTTACTGTAAACAACTGCCAGGATTTCAATATTTAGTTCTCATTCATTTTCTGCCAGTTGGTTAAAGATTAAAGAAGACAATTGATTATAATGTATTATGTGATGGAGATAAGCTAAGCATTTGACTTACTCTTACACCTAATCATATTGTAACGGCACTTTATAAATCAATACTGCACTTCAAAGTACAGAAATACACAAGTATTTTACAAACAATTAAGGGGGTGGGGTGTTTGCGATACCATTGTGGTGAGATGAATGGTTGTTATCTCTATAGCAAACTTTAATTATGAGTTGACAACAAGACAAGCACGGATATCAACACTCAGCATACAAAATACAACAATGGTGGCAATCATAAGATAATTAGATTAGACATTTTTAGATTAAAAACCCCTAACTTTAAATTCCACTGAACATGCCACAAAAACAACAACAGCAAAGTAAAGAGCTTAATATATAATTATATAATTGCAACTTAATAATTTATTCAAGCTGCAGTGCAAGCTTTTAACATAAATGCAAGCCATAATTCATGTAAGAACTATAAACGCTTCCTCCAGTAACCCCATCAAAGGTAAAGTCTTTGAGGCACATGAAATATATATTGTTTCTCGAGTACATTAGAGCAGCAATATCACACAAGCTAGAGTGCTGTTGATTAATACAACAGATTAAATAAGGAAAACCAAGTGCCCCGACACACTTACAGTAAGTGTGGAAATACTGTCTTACGCCATGCACGAATTTAAGATCTGCCATTGCTAGTTCAAGATTCCTTTAATTCAAAAACGTCTAGCTCAAACAAATAGCAATAACGGTTTGGGGCAGCTATGCAGCAACAAGGAGAAACTAAGTATGATTGTGTGATATTGTTTTTATACAACAGTTCAATAAACAATAAGTTGAATAACTTACAGTTTAGAAGCAGTATTGCCAGTTGAAAACAGATCCAAATAAAGCCTCAGCAGAACAAGTATGGTGTTTAGTTCCTGAATGATTCAAAACGATTTGAACGATCGGTTGAATAAACGATTTAATGACTCATTCATAAAGGCAGTAATTTGTTTCATTCCCTAAAATGAATCAGTGTTTTGAAAAAATCTGTTGAGTAAATGATTCAACGACTCATTCATAAAGGCAGCAATTTGTTTCATTCCCTAAAATGAATCAGTGTTTTGAATGAATCGGTTGAGTAAATGATTTAATGACTCATTCATAAACACAGCCACTTGACGCCACCTACTGGCTAAATAATCAGTGAGTATATGAATCATTCTCTAGACACTCCTTTCAAATTCAATAACCTTTCTAGCTTCATCAATTTGACTCATTCCATTAATTCGTGAGAACTCATACTTTTGAAGGTGATTTTGATTAAGACATTGCAACACAGCGGGCAGTGCATCCGAAACAGACAGTGTACCATTGGTCATGCAGAATCAGAAAAGAGTGTTTAATTAGCTGCTTTTACGAAAGGGGAAAAAACAATTTCCCTCCCAAGATTTATGATTTCATGAGATGATCAGATAACACTATGAACACCTACACCATCAGATATTACTAAAACTTGAAGTTGAATAAAGGGTTTTTCCCTTGAGATTATGCAAGGATGCTAGAGGCGAGAGTTTGGTGGCTTTAAATGTCTGGTAGGACATTTATTATCAAATCAATGTCTATGTTTACTGTCATGCACAACAACAACAAAAAATGTGTTTTGAATATTGTAACAGTCTGCTTATGTAAACAGCAGCTTGCGCTTAAAATATTCTGAATATGTTTATTCTAAAAAGTAGATTTCACTTACAGTAGTCTACAATATGTGGGCATATAAATGTCCTGATATGTCTACCAGAGACCATCTGTACTTGCAAGTTTAACTAAAGTGTGTGGGCAGCAAGAGCATTTTAAATAATCCCTTCGCTGACATGATGCCATGCATGTGCTTCATGCTCAGACACTCACAGGAGCATTCATAAAAGTGTCATATTAATATGATTAGCACATCTCATGATGCCTAGCCATATTTACTGTACACACATGCTTTACACAAAAACGTTATCAGGAACTCAGTGATCTTATTCATATGCATTTAACACCCACGTCAGTCAAGCTAGTATAATTTCGCTGTGTCCTTCAAGAACCATAATTTTATTCCAGTTGCCTTTTTCCATAGAGCCATTTAATATATTCCACCTACAGTAATTCCTGTGCATTCAAACGCAATGCGTCTCACTTTTTGCCTATGCATCAAACCCATTTTAAACTATTCTATCCTATCTTAAGTTAGCATGAAATGCATGCCAGGCCTGCTTTGTATCATACTCTTGTAAACAAACGGCAAATGATTTGTTTCCAGACTCATCTGTCTGTGTAAATGGCTCTATCTGAAAACGCAGATCCATTTCGCTGTGTGGCCCTGGCAGCTGATGTTATTTATGTTACCGCGGCAGTATTCAGGCAGTGGCAGCATTATGCTTTTGTCACTGTTAATCTCTGCAGTGGGTTAAACAGCTTTTGTTACAAATGACCCGACGATGGCGCACTTTGGGTAAGAGAGCATCTGGACCAGACTGGATAGGAACTTGTTTGAGAAGCACTCCCATATTTATGAATGCCAAGTGACTCATTCAGTAAAGCTTAATGAGTAAATGTAAGCTCACTTTTTGCATTAATCCTTCTCTTATAGTTTAAGACTAAATCCACCGGTAGAATCCTCGTTCAAATTAATGTTAGATTTATAGTAACATTTAGAAGTACAGTGTGCCCATACACAACGAGCGCTCAATTAATGAGAGCTTGCACACATAATGTGTAACCTTGTATGTAGCAATCTGTCAAAACTCCCTTTTATGGGAAAAGCCATAGGAACCAAGGAAGGTTTTCTCATTAATGTTTTCAAAATAAAATATGCACTCTAGTGACATCGCCCTGCGTGCAACACAAAATTTGCAAGTCTGACTTGCTTTGTATTCTCACAGTCACTTATTAACAAGAGCTCACATCTGTTTAAATTTTTTTTTTCTTTTTATATATATATTTGCATTGTTTTGGAGTAAAATATCTAGCATGCAAGCAAAACTGCATTAAGACTCACCCAGCTAACATAAATATTTTCTAAGAATGTTTTTCTAACGTTCCCATTATATAAGTTATAAAATGTTATTTCTGACTGTTCTCTGAACATTCAAAACATTTAAATATTCAAACAACTGTTGGTTATATGAATATTTAATTTGATCATTTTGCAAACATTATTTGAACGTTACTTGTGACTTCTGAAACAAGTAGACATTTAATCAAATGTTAGATGAACGTCCAACTAAAACGTTTCAAAAACAAAACAAAACAACAACAAAAAGAATGTTTCATGAACGGTGCATACATTTTTGTGCTTACATTTTAGGAACATTATCAAAGCCTATTTAACTTTAATTGAATGTTGTAATAATATTACTTAAAACATGTTGTACATAACTTTGACAGAACCTTGCCAGAAAAAAAATTATCTTAAAGGGATATCCCTATCCCCTAACAGGACAGGTGAATTGATTTTTGCTTATTGTAAGCTTAAACTTCAACAAATGTTGTTAAGAGTTATGCTCAAAGCAAGAAAAAGTTGTCAACGACAATGAAAAATTAATAGGTGCATCAATTTGCATTTAAATACATCTTGATTTAACAAAATTGACTAAGAGAGCAGATTTCCAGGAGCAGATTCTCATAAAATGGAGTCTGACCACCAGTAAGTCCGTCGTAAACAAACACCACTCAACCATAATAACACCACCACTTTATGCTTGTAAAGTGCCCCCTGTGTATGTTCTCAGATATGAGTGTGACTCTTGGGTTCCTGTCCACCGATAGAGCAAGAACAGATTACACCTTTAACATCACTCCCAACTCCTGTGCCCAAATCTTGAATCACTATTATAAGTGAGGTTGAATTTTTGCCCACAGAGCTGTAAAATTCTGCTGTATGCGAGGTTTTCTCTCTCTTTGACATCAGCCAAGCAGGAGATTCAAATTCCCCTGTGGTTAATTTACCTACTAAACACAAAAGGCAATTTGTCAGTTTAATGATGGTGAAAGGTTGTGTTTGAGCACTGTGAAGAGAGAGAGAGCAGCTAAGTAATGATGAATGTTTGGAGTTTCACATCAGCGTTTGAATCACTTTATACTGTTTGCGTCTGTGTAATCAGAATTAATTAGTGGCATTTTTTTCTTGTGAAACGTCATGATGATGCAGCAGCTATGCACAATTTAAGGAAAGACTCCTTATTAAGACACATCGAGAGATTGGAGCATCTTATTTTGTTTAACAGTAAAATCTTGATAGCAGATTTTAAAATATTTATAGCATACAGGATGTCCTTCTCTTATTGTCGAACAATCTGCTTGCGTGGCATATAGTTCAAGGAGCAAGATCTGGTGTGTCATGACATCTCACTCCAATGGAAAAACCGCATGAAAGAAATACTTTGGCTTGCTTTGCACAAGAGTGCTGGGAGAGTGGCACAGGGCAAACGGGAGCACTTCTCTTTGACACACTCCCACCCTCCTCACAGGGGTGTCATAGACCTAATTTTTTGAGGGGTCGCCAGTGGTTGTTCTGCCTCACTTGATGGCTAAGGCGAGATGCGACATGACCAGGCCCAAACAAAATCACTGCCTGCGAAGAGTTCCACAGCAGGAAGACCCATTTTCACCGAGTTCTACAACTCATCCACCACTTACAAGAGCAGTTATTAAATATTAAACAATTAAATAATTTACTGTTTAAATCTGTCCAACAGAATTATGAAGATGTGACCCTAAAATCTGGTGAAATCGTTGGACAAAACCGTATTTTTTCCTTGGCTAATGTGGTCCATGGCCATGTCAAGTTAGGGTGCTTTTTTATAAAATTACACAGGTAAGAATGAGAACTACCTTTTTTATGCTACATAATGCAGAAAATGAAATACATGTGTTCATATTAGGCTTATTAGAGTCAAGTGGAAGACCGAGAAACAAGAAAAATGTGTTACTTTGTATGCCGATTCATTAGGAAACTGTTGTTCTGCAATACGCTTTATCTCCCTGTGTTAAAGACACATTCCATGTAACTGTTGTAACATAATAATGCCAATATTTTATGCTGACAAGTGATTTTTTGCTTAATTGCAGTTATGCGCTACAGTTAAAAATTCCCACGGTTCTGACGGCGGTTCACAATGATGTGGTGCGGTCCTGATAAATTGAGCAACTCACTCAGTTCGTCAGTGTAAATGGGGTTGAGACTGAGAATAGAGCTCTTTCATCTTGGCTGATAAGAATGTCCTGGTTACATCTAAATGTAGAGCAACATTTCCAGCATTATCAATCAATGCCACGTTCTCAGACCTCCACAAAAATTAGCTGCAAAATGGTCTCCGCCCATTTTAATTTTCCATGACAGGGCACATTAGTTCTTCCACCTTCCTCAATTAGTATGCCAAATGATTACGGTTTCCGTGGCTCTGGAGCATCAAAAGAGAGATGATGTTGTGGGACGCACTTTCCTGGTGTGTTCCTAGAGTGTGCAGCGTCTCGTGGGAAACCCTTTTGCATCAACGACCGCCGAAGACCCACAATTCTGCATTTGTTCCATGCTAGCGAGTCTCATTCATTGCAGCCCAGGCTTTCTGCTGCGGGTCTCCAGAGGCGTTGTCCCACTGAAAAGCTGCGAACCTTCCCTCGAACCCTTATCTTTTTTTTTCTCTCTCTCTCTCTTGCCCCACCCCCTCTCTCTTGTTCAACACTAACTGGGGCAGCCAAGCTGAAAACGAATTATGTGTTGAAGTTTCCGTAGACAAAAGGGAGAAGGCTGACAGAGTCGTGATTCGTTTGCTTTCGTGTACCTCTCCTCCGCCTTTCCTCTGTGAGAAGATGGATTTGCTCTCAGCTGAGAGTGACGGAGATGCTCTGTGATATAAATCACATTACTGTTGCTTGACTTAATTGAAGATGAATTTGTTGGTGGCGTCCCATAGGGTTTGGTAATTATGACATGCAGCTGTTAAGCACTGTCACTCTGGACCAATCATATTGCTTCACTCTGTTAACTAAGCAACACAACCATGAATCTCATTTGCTGGGATTTCCTTGTAATTAATCATATGTTTGATACTGTAAAACTGTAGTAAGTTTCCAGATTTTCTGATTTTCTGTATCTTTCACAAGTCACCTCTAGTCATCTTTCTTGAAACATATCCTTGGGGATGGTCTGGTATTTTGTATTTTGTATATATATATATATATATATGAGAATCCATTTTCTAGCTGCTGTGTTTCTAATGTTTGTATAAAAATTGCATCAGTGCATCACATCATTAAGATATGCAATTATCAGTTTACTGGGAATGCTGCATTTTTCTCTCTTTCTTAAAACTTTTTTGTGCTTTATCAACATACAGCATACTGACATAATGAAGGATGAACTGTGCCCTTCAAAATTTCAGAAATGCCCTAGGCATAGTGAGGTTTTAGACAATAACAGCATAAATTTGTAAATTATTTCTTTGTGTAAATGCATTAAAGTAACTTGTGGTTAGTGCGACTGATTGCAAATACAACACAGTTTTAAATACCTTTAATTGTTAATAATTTATGAGTTATGAACTTATTCATTTTTTTATTTAAATGTTTTCAGTTAGCACAAAATGATTAAGATTTATGCTGATATTGTCCAAAACCCTACTTTGCCTGAGATGTTTCCAAACTTCTGTTGTGCTACCAGTATGTTGCGACAAGTGACTTTCTTTATGAGTGAATCATGACTCATTTACTCAAGCAATTTGTTAAAAAAAAATACAAAATTCTTAAAAAATATATTTGGGAACTGAATAAAATGTTTGAGTGGGTCATTGAATCATCCAACCAGTTCAATCAAAATGCCAATTAATTCAGGAACCAAACAAATGACTGATTCTCTCAGTCAATCATTCACTTATAATTTTCCTACAAACAATTTTGTTTTTGTTTTTTTAGGAGCAAAACTCCACTACTGTGTATTTCTCAGAACACAAAACCTTTGATTCTGTTGTGGCTTTGGAACTATTTTCACTGGCAAATCACAGACAGAGAAAATAACTGGCAATTGCCTTTTGTGTCTAAAATGTTTATTACTCTACTCAAAATTAACTTCTTTAAAAACTAGTGGGTCAGCACACCTTTATACCATTATATATTGACTGACAGAACAAGACCAATTAGAACACAGCTTGTAGATAATCACTAGTATTTTTAATTCATGTTTAATTTAATAAAATGTTTTTGTATTTTGTGTTGAATGCAAAGTCATGTCCACTTTGCCAAGGGCATTTCCACACTATAAAGACACTGCACTATATGTAGTCAGTAAATCAAACACCTTTCCCTCACCTTCCACTCCATAGTAAGAGGCATTTGAGATGCACCAGTTGAGTCTCACTCGTTCACAATGGAATTTAATAGGCTACCAAGTATAAACAAGCCTAAGGAGTAAAACTTGTCAAATAAGCAGAAAGCCGTTAATGTTAGAGCCGTGAGCAAAACCAGACAGACAGAGGCCAAGTCATAATCTCAATAATCAATGGAAAGAGACCAACATCATAACGTCTGATTTCTCAGCTTAGATTATAATTGCCCTTCTTTCCAATTACCATGGCCGGCTTTGCCCAGGAGGCCGAACGCTGTGGACAGACATATTTACCTCAAAATAATTAGCTTTTTATTTCTCTAGCCAGAACCATGGGATACACAGATCTGGATTTTCCCCTTTCATCCCCAGAAGGGTGAGCTAAATTGATGCTAGGTGCTGATTGATCTGATGGGAGTGATTAAAGTGTGAATCTGTGCAGTGTCAGCAGGAACACACACTTGCTTTTCCATGCTGATGAGGAATGCAGAGGTGTCTATGCGAGCATGCAACATGCTGACCATCACTAATGCTCATCAACAAAGCTGAAATTCTCATCAGATTCATTCAAAAACAAAAAATATGCCTATCTATCAACCCTTAGAATATGCCTTACTATTCTAAGCTTGTCCAGACTCTTGCCAATAGACTCTTTTAATGGCAGTTTTGAACTGTGACCAGATCGGGCTTTGAATTCACAGATCTGTCAACCTGCATTACTGCATTTCTAATAATTCTCTTTCTTGGCCTGGCTGAGACAACAGCTCGCCACAGCCAGCATCAATTACTGTGAGAAAGAAGGACCTGGAGTCGAGCCAGACCAGATCAGACCCCAGCACCCCTCACATACACACATGGAGAGAAACACGTGGCCAGTCATGCTCAATTCCACATGCAGACGAAGCTATAGCCACAGCACTGTAAAATAATCTTATTAGACGAGTTTACTCGAGCGGTTTAAAGGAAATGATTGCTTTGACTCATGTGGGCCTTCCTAATTGATTTATTTGTGCATCTTTGCCAAGCATGAGATACACAGTGAAAGCTTGGGACATTTCTGAATGGAATCCAAGATGTGGACACATCTTCATTTGATAAACATATTCAGGGCTCTGGAGGCTCTTCGATCTTTGATTAAAAAAAGGGCAGTACTGTCAAGCACACTTAAATAATCCATTGGGAATCCAAAAGTATGTAAATCTCTCTCATTTATTAATATCCGTCCAAGCATGTCTCCTAGCACATTCGATTCTGCTTGTTTACCGCTATGTGTTGCATTTTGCCAATGTGATCGCAGGATGGATTTACTGCAAGTCACTTTGTGTTTGACTTTGTCTTTTTCTGTTGTGTCAAGGTGGCTGCATTTCCCGGGTCTACCACTCATTCATCAATGTGTCAGCCACATGCTGGATGTCAATTTCTTTAGTAGCATGCTTATAATGATCTAACGGGTGGCCCACCCCAGGATGACAGCCGATCAGTGCATCCAAATGGTAGATTTGCTGATAGATTTCCGTAGAGGTTAAAGAACCAAGGTTGTGGCTTAAGATACACTTCCGACGAGAGGTTAACCAATTAGATTGGAGAGGGCAAACAAACAGCTGGCTAAATCGGTTCCTCCCTCAACAACTGAATATAACTGTATATATAAAATATATATTTCTCTGTTATATTTTCTGTGCTCCATTTGTGAGTTACATTATTACACAAGTGCCAAAAATATTGATTCATTTAGGAATGAAACAAGTGACTCTTTATAAGCGAGTCACTGAATCTTCTACTCAACCAGTTCATTCATTCAGAAACTAAACAATTGATTGTCTTTATGGGTGACAATTTTGTTTAAAAATGATTTATTTTTTTGTTCATTCATTCAAAAATGAAGTTACTGTGTGTTGCTGGGAAACAAAGAACTGTCATTCTGCTGTGGCTTCATTTGGAACTATTTTTGTTCTCAAAGCAAAAAATAGACTGCCATGTCAATATGTCTAAAGTTGCTCAACATTAATTGTTCTATGTAAACGCGTCTTTTGCAGCACCTCACTTTGCAACATATTCAGACTTATGGACTTAAATATGCAAAGTTTTATTTTCAAGTATTTATACTGTTGCTTAGAAAAAGATGTTATAAGACCTTGGATTCTAATGCAATATAGTATAGAGTATTTAGTATAGATATACAGATTAATTTATTGTATATTGTATTCGAAGCAATTTCTGCTAGGTAAAATTTCTGTTTGGTAAATTACCTGTGCTAGCAGTGTGCAGAAGGATCACACATCAGTTTCTATATATATTGCTTATCCATGCAAATTAACCATAAAATAGACATTTGCAGTAGCAATTAATTTACAGATATATATCCTAAAAACTAATTGAGTCCAACCGATACACTGCACTCCAGGACAATTTAGGCAAAAGCCCTCTGCTGGTTAGAGAATCCCAATATGGCCACTGGAACTGTGTGTTTCTGTATGAATGGCCCCTAAAACTCTACTAAAAACAAAGCTGGTGTTGATGATGAATGACCACCATCTGTATGATGAATGGGAGAAAACACATAGGACATATGGGCGACTTGTTGGTGACTAGCAGCATTCTGAAGAGTAATCAAGCATAATATTTATTTTATTAGCGACTGACATTGTTTTTTGCAGTGTTGTGGTCTAATATATCACAATTTTCTGGATAACAGTCCTGATGTCACGCTTTATCAGAGAGTTTGGGTGAATGCTCTGGCAAAAACGATGAGAGAGGTGGCTTGAGGCGGGATTGGTGTGTGTGTTAGTAAGTGATTGTGATGTGTGTGAGAAGAGTAAGCTGAGATGAGACCTTATCTAGTAGAATCGATCCTGAGTGGGAACAATATTGTGAATTCAATGGAGAGAGAGAGAGAGAGACAGAGAGAGAGAGAGCTCCTAACATCTGAGTGGACAAAAATCTGTTTAGTGCTTTAATATTTAAGTCATCAATATTTTGGACTGTTACAGAGAAAGACTATATATTTTAAATATAGGCTATATCTGCCTTAACGTAAACTGTCAATAGGAGTACACCAGCATATAAATGCATGCCTCAAAGTAAACATGCATGGACTAAAAGACACCTAATTGTTCCACACCTGTATTTTCTTTCTTCTGCAGAACACAAAAGGTGATATTTTAATGTTAATGTTTAATGGGTGAATTTAATACAATGGAAGTACATTGTGACTCACTGTAAAGCTTAATAAAGTACGCAAGAGTGTCAGCAAAAAAAGAAACGCACTGGACAGTGAACAGGAGAGCAATGGCAGCCTTTATTTAACTACACAATTGCTTAAATTTTAGGTTGTTTCTAAGTAAAATTAATTGGCGCACATAGAAAATGATCAGTGAGACATACTTTTTTCCCCCTGACATTGTACTTTATTAAGCATTAAAGTGAGTCACTTGTACTGCCATTGTACTAAATTCTCTTTAAGCACACATATACATAGCTATATATAAAATGCCAAATTGCATACTTTTGTAAGTGTTACATATATAGCAATAACAGTAGATTTGGTTGCATTTTATTTTGGGATTTCAATGCAACAAGCGTTCAAGCAAGTGACATCTGTGACAGCTTTATGCATTGCCAGCTTATATCACCTTTGACCATGTCCGCCAACAATTACAGGGACATTTCAAACATCTGATAAGGACAGGATTCAGAGTGAAATAACCTCACTTACTGCAGCTGCTGTTCTCAGTAAACATGAAGATCACATAATCACTGATTTTTAAAAGTGCTGACAGCAGAGTAAATAGACTTTTAGAGGGTCTGAGATGAAAGATGATAGTTGAAGTCCTCCTACAGTAAATATGACCTAGCAATGCCTATGAGCGAGCAAGAGACACATGCAGACAAGAGAACAAAGTATCTTGAAACATAGGCCTACTCCTTTTCCAGTGGTGCTGGTGCTGGAGCCAGACTGCCAAACCGGCCCCAAAACCTTGCTGCTCTCAAACAAGAGAATTCACCTTTGACGATGGTGAGCAGAACCCTAAATACCCCAGGAAAAGCTACAGAATTAAAACTACATGAAAAAAAATCAACAACAGGGAGTGTTTACATGAAGCATCAAAAGTACGATAAATCAATTGAAGATAAGGATGTGAAGACTTCCAGGATCTTTCTTCCGGGTCCTAGATGATGAGCCACCAGCCATTTCCAAAAGGTTTTCACTTGTTTTTGTTTGAAACTAATGTGACACATCAGCTTTTGTAGGCGTTTACATCCAGGAAAGCAGAGAGGGAAGAATCAAAGGAGGGCAAAGGTACACACAAAGAGACACATCAAAGCACCGGCTACAAAAACCACATCTGAGTTCTTGAGAAGACATGCTCGCCTTTGAGTCCATTTAGTCTTTCAACCTATCCACACTACAGGAACCTGTGAGGCAAAAGAAAAGCTAGTGAAAAGCTAGAAGAAATAGCAACTTTAACTCATTTGCCGACAACATGGTTCAGGTGAGTGCTGAAACCAGCGGCGATGATCCGTGAGGAGCACTGCAGATTTTTCCCTCAACCTTTAGTCAAAGTGAATACCGGAGCGGCTTAATGCGCTGTGACCTCCTGTGAGAACCTGACGCAGAACTGGTATGAGCTTACTGCAGACATTTATTCCATTAAAGCCAACTTTTCACCTCATTTCCTTCTGAGACATTTCCAGAGTGTGAGGCTGGGAAAGGAACAAAGGGGGAGGGGGGGGGTTAGAGGGATAGAGAGGGAGCAGTGCAGGGAGGTCTGGACTGAAATCTAAAGTGAACTGATCAGTTTTTCCACACTATCATATGACCCCCAGACTGTGAAATGAGGGTTTGTATGCACTAGAAAACTAATCTACTAACCAATCTAGAACTAAGGACAGGCTTTAATTTTTAATATATATCTATTTTAGGACTGGCTGATTAAAAATGAACTTTAATGAATTACATGATATGCCAAATGCTAAAGCAAATTAATCACATTTATCAACATAAGCTGAAAAAAGCCTTAAAAGAAGTTGATTCAATTACATTATATACATTATATCACATTCATTACAGACAGTAGTATTAGAAGTCAATAATCTCTATCAATATATAGGCAAGCAATACAAATATGTATATACAGTGGGGCAAAAAAGTATTTAGTCAGCCACCAATTGTGCAAGTTCTCCCACTTAAAAAGATGAGAGAGGCCTGTAATTTTCATCTGTCATTGCCAGCAAAGGGTATATAACAAAGTATTGAGATGAAATTTTATTGACCAAATAATTATTTGCAAATAAATGCTTTAAAAATCCTACAATGTGATTTTCTGGATTTTTTTTCCTCCTTTTGTCTCTCATAGTTGAGGTATACCTATGATGAAAATTACAGGCCTCTCTCATCTTTTTAAGTGGGAGAACTTGCACAATTGGTGGCTGACTAAATACTTTTTTCCCCCCACTGTATATATATATATATATAGCATATACATTTATATACTCTCTTTAAACTGATTATTTAAATAGACTTTGCTTAAATGGAAATTATTGTAAAAATGCTTTAGATTTTTTTTCTTTCATATTACTTTAACACAAATTATAGACGCATTGATACAGACATGCATAGAGTATGTGTGCACATAAACACACAGTCACTCATGCATGTTGCACACACACATAAGCATATGCTGAGTGAAAGAGTCTGGACTCTTAAAAGCTTATTTTGAGTGGATGTGCAGGCAGTTCTTTAATTAGTACTCAGAACTTAAAACCATTTGAAATCCATTTATTGCTTAAAACCGCAAGTCTGTCACACTTTAAAAGAGCCAACAGCACTTAGAGGAGTGTTACTGTGACAACTCATCTCCAGACAAGGGGCCATTTCTAAACAGATGAGATTAAATTTTATCCAGTCTACCAAGGAAAGGTTTTCGTCAGTAAAGTAGATGCATTTTTTGAACATCACCATCATTCTTACATTGTGAAAACCTAACCTGAGCTTGTTTGCCATTCTAATCAGGTTAAAATGCGATCATAATATTTCTCAAAACCAATTTAAAAGATGAAAGACAACACAGCGTACGCATCATGCCGAACTATCTCTGATTAAAGAAATGGAGTAAAACATGATTAAAAACACTTTTTTACATCACCTCAAGTTCAAACTTCGTTTGCTGGTTCATTATTGTCACTGTCATGCCTGCAAAGAGTCTGCCAAGGGAAGGCTGGGTAATAAAACAATTGAAGCGGAATATCTTCAGCTCGACTGTTGCTATGCCAACATCAGCCTATCGAAACAGTGATGTGACTTCCACTGGAAGTAGATGAGGGTTATTGCTGACTACATCTGTCGTTATGCGAACACGGGTTTGGGAACAAAGACAAAATTTCAAATCTAGTAGGGAATATTTTAATTTCAGAATATGTGTGATAGATGGCTTCTCATGGAGATATAATCTGGCCTTGAGCAGTTGGGACTCTTGTTCCTCTTTGAATTTGACTGTCTGTGTGTGTGTGTGTGTGTGTGTGTGAGATAGAGGAGCTTTAATTGGATGCTGTGAATGTGAGAAGGAAAATAGTACTGTTTCCTGTAGAGGATGAAAGTCACATGAAAGGCTAGCACAAAATGGGTGATTACTGCTACTCTGTGTGAGTTAACATGTTTTTATTTATTTAAATGAGAGATTATTAAAAATAAATAAATATAAAATTATCTATCTATCTATACACACACTTGTACGCATTTTTTATTTATAACTTTATTATTTATAAAATTTTATTTATAATTACATTTATATTTTTTATCATTTCCATTACAAATTTTTATTAAAAGTATTTTTCTTACTTTTTTAAAGTTACAAATTGTATATATATATATATATATATACATAATTATATACATAATTTATATAATATATAATTATTTTATAATGATCATTTATCTTTAAGTAGATTTTAGCATTTGGTATGTCATTTTACTTTAATGTCAGCCATACTACTTGATTTCACAAATTTTGTGAAATATTTTCGGTTACACTTTACTTGAAGGGGTGTGCATAAGAATGACATGACACCTTCATAATCATGACATGACACATGTCATGAATATGAAGGTTTTTTATGCATGTTTATGAAAACTGTCATTAAGTGTCATTCACTCAGTTATGTAATTTGTAATGCAAAGATGACATTGTTTGAGATGTCTTTGTTATGGGCTATGGTTAGGGGTAAGGGTAGGGGTAGGGTTAGGTTAGGTCAAATAATGTCTTATTTGCATTAAAAATGACAATCTCAGATTTTGGACCCCGTTGTACATGTAAATGTCTGTGCCTGATTTCATCTAGTCTTGAATCTGAAAAAATTAGCATTGTAGAGTATGACATTTGTACTGTATGGTGATGTTCCCAGGCAAGTTCATGCATAGAAACAGTCTGTCCCTGAGAGGAGAAAGCAGAGGAAGGAAAAAAATTGAAAAAAAGAGGGTGGAGCAGGATATATTCCCATTTATCATGAAAAATATAATTTAGAAATTATGATTTGTTTGGAATAGATAGCCTAATAGTCTAATATAGTCTCAGGCACAGACGGCAAGTATAAAAAAATGAAGAATGGTTTAAGATGCCTCTTACATAACCTAGTATCATTACTCCCCCCTTCTCTCTTTCATTTAACATCTTTAAAAGCTTTCTTTTCTTTCTTTCGATTTGTCTATCTTTATAGTAGGTTTTTGTTTTCATAACAAGAATTAAGTTGATTCATTTCCGTAATGTGCCCCATAGAGTCGATACAATATCTCTGCATCCTTCTTTTATTTGCCCTGATTTCCTATGTTCTTCTCCTCTCTTTGATATCCCTCCTTTGGGAGTCATAAAACGAAATAGCAAATACTTATGTATACCAACCTCGCCTCTCACCTCCATCGTACTCAATTGGCCTGGAGCAAAGTTCTCCAGCTTTCGCATATGCCTAAAATCACTCCATCACCAGGAAATTGCATTTATGGATCTGTGGGATATTGTATTAGAATCAGGCCACATACCAGCATATCGCGCACAGGTGATTGTTTGAGATTAATCTGAAATAAAGAAGTTGAATAGACGAAAATGTAATAAAGGCAGTGTTGCGTAAGTTGTTTGTGCTTTAGATTTCTTCCCAATTGTCATCCTGCCTGTATTTCATTTGCCACAAAATTTTGGAAGTAAAAATATCACCAGACTTGTGGTGAACACTTTTGGCCAGAATTAGTATCAACACCCTTGCAACATCGTAGAAACTGCCCCAGAATACCTTAGCAACCATAGAGCCAATTTAACTTTGTATAAGTGTGCACCACTCTTCAGAAAATGTAAAAACATGCCTCTCTTTACAGTCATGCTTTTCTCATTATTTTGATTAATGATCCTGCATTAAGCTCTGTTGCTGGGAAAAGAAGGTTCTGATGCATTTATACACCTTATCTGAAAATGATTTTGAGTCTGGCTCGTTTCAAGAGACAAGAACAGTGAACATTGTTCATTAGGCCTACATTTACTCACTGTATTATGTGTGTGTGTGTGTGCATATATATATATATATATATATATATATATATATATAACACGTGTGTCAAATATTTATCTTACAATTAACTTAGTCATATTCTTAATATTCAATTTTGAATACATTTATTATTTTCATCATACAATTATGTTGATTTTTGTCTTACTATATGCAATCTCAATACCTCTGACTGCACTTTAGAAGGCTGTTAGATTTCTTCCCCGGGAGCTATAATAATTAAGAAAGCTTTGCAACATCTTGCTGTGTTTAGAAATGTGACTTGAAGGGATAGTTTGCCCAAAAATGAAAATTATGTCATCATTCAGTCTCACTCTCATGTTATTCCAAACTTCTCTGACTTACTTTCTTCTGTGGAACACATATACAAAATAAACTTTTTGAACGTACAGTGGGGTACAAAAACAACATCAAACCACAATTACTTTCAATTTATAATAAATACATAGTTTCTGAATGTTTTGTTTTGTTTTTTAACAAAGAAAGTCATACATGTTTAAATTGACATCAAGGTGATTAAAGGGGTCATATGATGTTGCTAAAAAGAACATTATTTTGTGTATTTGGTGTAATGAAATGTGTTTATGCGGTTTAAGGTTCAAACACATTATTTTCCACATACTGTACATTATTGTTTCTCCTCTATGCCCCGCCTTTCTGAAATGCCTCGATTTTTACAAAGCTCATCGGTCTGAAAAGCGAGGTGTGCTCTGATTGGCCAGCTATCCAGTGTTAAAATGTTAAGAATATTTGGGTTGAACTGTTCTGGAACAGTGTTGTAAATACTACTTAACCACTTATTTCTAGTCATGTCCTCTTTTGGAACGCTTTCACAACGAAACACACAGCGTCACACACGGCGGGCTAAAGTGAGCGGAGGCCGGCGGGCTTGAGTGAGGAACGGCCTGCGAGCTTGTGGCAACCACATGGGACGACCCCGGGCTGGACTCTGCTTCGTCCACGGTGAAAGCCGATCCGGTGATCCACAGCGAGAAGTTGATGTATTTCCTCAACGACCAGCACGGATCAGCTCTAGGCATGATGAAGTGGATATCGTCTTCTTTTGGAAGGCCAAACAAAGTAGTTTCGCTTTCACAACGAAGCATTTTCACAGCGTCTTCACGACATGGCGGCAGCAACAATATTACAGCGAGAATAAAAGTTACGCCATCTTTCTTTGCATGAATATTTGGGCGGCGTTATGCAAATCTTCCCACATCGTGACGTAGACATGTGGGGGCGTGTTAGAATGAGCCGTTTTTGGTAGGCGTGGTTGACTCAACTTTTATAAAGAATATCTCTTTGGATTTGAGACTTTAGTCTTTGCAAATTTACAGATCTTCTTTATGGACCAAGAGCTTGTAAAAATTTAAATCGAATCATATGACCCCTTTAAACGAAGACAGAATTTTTAATTTTTGGGTGAACTATACCTAACATTCTTTTTCCCACACTGCACAGTCTGATCCTCAAAGTAACAACTATTTCTGCCATTCCCTGAGCCCAGAAGGACTGGAACACAGCAAGGCATAAATATCACCCATATGACCGGAATTTTAAAAAAAGCTTTTCTGTACACCTCTGTTAATACTCACTTTAGCCAGTCGTTGGCTCAAACACACACACGCACACTAAGGCATGGGGTGGCTGGACTTCTGCCACAGACCTAATTTCTCTTCTTTGCTGAGTTTCCCTCTCTCGCGGCTGGAGTCCCATCTCTGCATCGACTGCATTGACTAGAGAGACTGGTTGTCTGATATTCCCAGACTCCGTTGGAAGGAAAATTGTAAAGACATGATTTAATTGGCAAAAATCTCTAACCGCACAACACTGAACAAATCACCTTTTTGATTTGTTTGATTTGTTTCAAGGTTTTTATTCTCATACGCAAGTATGTTTCACACACTGTTGGCTGTAAGATAATAAATTGCCATGCACTTAATCTATTTGTGACTGCAGTTGTGCTTTAAAATGTCAAATCAGCCGTTTGTGACTTCAGGGTTTGTGCAGTGTTCTCTGGGAGATATGAAGCTGCGATTCAGACAGGCCTCATTAAAGGTTAAGTTTAAAGATTTTTAACCAGCTTTGTACTTTTACAATAGTAGTATACTGTAAACAATGTGTGTAATTTTTCCATGTTTATTTCAGCAGAAGTCTGCTGCATGACATAAAACATGTCATCCGGTGGACTTTTGACAGCTCCAGGACCTCTGTGAAAACTACAAATCTGCATTTTTGTATTCTCACTCACAGAAAGTCTATTTGAGCCAGTGCATTATTTGTGTCAAAGTTTTCCTACTTTTTATCGCCACAGCCCTTTTTCTCTGTTTTCTCTGTAGAACCAAACAACAAAAATTTTTCTACTGCACAGAAAGTAAATTTTTATTAATAATGATTATAATTTCAAATCATCTAAAGAACACCAAATCTCCATCAATCTTTTCAAAACATTGTGTTTTGACATTTTTTTTTGACAGCTCAATCTGAATTAAGTGCTGATCTAAACAGATCTTTTCCAGCTGCCTCAAGAACCCTGAAGCGTCCGCTAAGCATTTCTTTGCAAACAGTAATTTAATCTAAATGCACATACATATTACTAAAGAGAATGAGTGAGATAACGGGATGAGAGAAAGAAACCCACAAGAAACTCACAAGTCAGTGAGTCAAATCAGAAAAACTGATCCTACATGTAGCCTGTGGCGCGCTGGCAGATGACTGGAGTGAGTGTCAATATGTTCCGGATTGTAGACGGAGAACAGCATCCCGTGTCACTAAAGAAGGCTGTCAGTCACTATGCATCTGGGGGAAAAGGACAGGCAGGCCTGAGGCTTTCTATTAGCCAGCCCTGTGAGAGCCAAAAACCACCTTTTCATCCACCTTCCATACAGTCTCGGCTCTTTTTTTTCCAAGTCTTTCTCTAGCTTTTCTCTCTTTGTGCTCCCCAAACACCTTGCAAGGTCGAGAGGGGTTTCGCTGCTCTCTCCTGATTGCAAAGCGCATGCAGTGGTGTGGCAGGGGACAGACTGCATGAATGTGGGACAATTTTCACGCCCGGAGCGGCTTTGTTTTGACAATCCGTGTGACAGCTCCTCCTGTGCAGAAACCCTGTCTGCTGTGAACAAGGAACTTGTTATTTCGTTTTCATGTTAATGCCTAACTGCACACTAGTTAGGCGAAGAACAGTCTGCTGTATAGCCTACTGCAAAATCTGATTCATTTACTCAAATGATTTATGAACAGTGACGTTCAGCTCAAATTAATTAGGACACAGTAAATAATACAGAGACTCACTGTGAAATATTGAAATGTGACAACTGATTATATTATGATAAATAAACATATTTCTTATCAAGTAATTTCTGAACCACTAGCAACATTAAACTGGATTACATAAAGTCTGTTTTCTATTCTTTATGATTGTTGCTTGTCAGATTGTATGATTTGACCCCAGTAAGATCTTCAGTAAAAGCAACATTAATGGCTTTTTGCCAAGCTGTATAATGTAGTTAAGAGTTTGTTTCTGACTGACAGTATTGACTAGGCAAAATGTTGCATCCTCATTCAAAAATAAACAATTAATAAAAAATATATATAAATAAATTAATTAATTTTATAATAAATGAAATCAATAAATAGAAAAAAAATTGCACCACAAAAAAAAAACAAAAAAAAAAAACAAGAAAGCCTATGTATTAAAGTTTTGTCTGGAAAAAAGGCTGCTGCTTAATAAAAGCATTTGTGGACTTTGAATTCAAGGTAATTTTGAAAGACTGATCACAACTTTATAGGAACGCTTGACAATATTACATTGCATCATATACATTACCACGGAGAAACTTGTTACTAGGCAAGAAGGTTGCATTTATTTGATTAAAAACTCTTGTGAAATATTATTACAATTTAAAACTGCTTTCTATTTTAATATACCTTAAAATGTAATTTATTCCTATGATGGTAAAACTGAGTTGTCAGCAGTCATCACTCGAGTGTTTAAGGTCACATGATCCTTGTGAAATCATTCTAATATGCTGATTTGGTGCTCAAGAAACAATTATTATTATTATTATTATTATTATTATTATCAATGTTACCAAACTTTTCAATGTTAGTGCAGACAGACTAGTAAAAGACATGTCAATCATTTGTCTGTGAGCATGTCTTTGTAGATTTTGCCCTACAATCAAAATAAGTCTTTTGTGATTCTCACAATTCAAACCACAGCAAACTCATGGCCAGAATCACAAAGCACATTGAACTTCTAGATGTGTGCATTAAAGTAGTTTGATGTGACATTTATTCACCCTAAGGAAATACACAATTTAAAACCTTCAACACTGCAAAGCATTGCATTCTAGCTGTGAAGCTAAGAAAAAAACACATAAATAAAACAAACTCTGCTGAATATTGTGTAAATGTGCGCTGCCCACATAACCCACAGTGACCTGAAAACACAATTGCTTCCACACAACAGAGACCCTTGAAGTTCCAGGGACAGTGTAATGAAAGCCAAAGAAACCACATTCTACGGTTCAGCGACTGGACTTCACTGCACCTGTAACTGAACATCCCACATAAAGGTGCCTTTTACCCTCAGCTTGACCGCATTTCTGATCCCTAATTCATGCAAGAACTTCAAATCACTTGTTTCTCTTATTTGTCACCAACACGGCATAAAGGTAACAGCTCCTAGGGTAAATGCTCTCCGGGACTGAAGCTGAGTGTGTGTGTGTGTCCCAGTTGATGCCACTCTCCAAGGTCTTCCCCTCCTCACTCACTCCATTTCCCCCAAGGAGATACACTCAATAAAGGAGAGATACACTCATCCAATGGAGCATGTTCTAGCGCTCGCTCTTCATTACAGTCCCACTGTGACATCTCACCCTCTCTCATTTCTCTGAGGATTTAAGGACGAATAAAAGTGTTTTATCTCCCTCCTACTCTCTCTCCTCTTTTCCATCGGCTGCTTTTCATGATTCCACAGGACCGATAAGAGCAAATCAAAGAGAGAGGCGAGTCGGGAGAGAAGTCATTCTCTGTTTTGTGCGGCAAAATATTGAGATTTGAAAGGGGATTGCTACTGAGTACCATGCACAGAGTTGTGTCTCTCAGAGTGAATGCTGAGAGTTGAAGGCCTAAAATGTCCTCACTGTCACTGCAACGCAAGTCTCAAGTGGTTTACTGCTTTTATAAAAGGGTAGCAACAGCGATGTCGGTTTAACATGTTAATTTGGTGCGATAAATTATGTAAAAAATAACAATGAATGGGAATGAATGGGAGTCTACATCAAATGTATTTTATGTGTTCATGAGAGAGTGGCACTCCAGCAGATGACGTAGGATATAGGCGTAGCATAAGCTCTGGTGAGAATATGCTAGTCTTGCGAGAGCCAAGTTTTGTTTACAGCAAAGGAAAACCAAGTCTCCTCTTGGCTTATATCCAAATTCTTTGGCATTTTTCTTTACAAATCCTCGTTTTGTACTTCTAATTAGTGACCGGTGTTTTGTTTTGCGCTCTCCTCGGCACTTCTGTGTTTGTCACTTCTTACTGGAGCTCTCTCGTGAATGCGCGTGACAGTTAGCGAAAGCTAGAGATTACAGTTTTAAATATGGATATTTATCTTACATAGGGCTGTGACGGTGGCAAATCTTTTACCACCGCGGTTTTCATTTTTGGGAGAACTATTCCTTTGTTTTATTAAATAGATTTTTTATATATATAAAGTGGAAAAACAGCACTATGACAATTTGCCATAAGTTGTAAAATATGATGCTAAATTACGCTAAATGACACTTCTCACACAACATTTTAAATGGCTCCACTCCACTAAAAAGAGGAAACCTTAAGGGCCGTAACTTGACCTTTATTCACCCTAATGAATTGCATTCACATCTTTAGGGTGGGTCCTTACTTGATCTTTCTTAAGGAATTACACACACACACACACATTTTGGGGAAAAAAATGTCCATTTGATCAAAGTCCAATATTGTTCGGACACCAAAATTCTTCAAAAAAACTATTTTTTGTGCCCCACTGAAGAAAGTAAGTTTACTGGTTTGGAACCAAATAAAGGTGAGTAAACACTTAATTTGGGTGAATTATCCCTTTAAGGTATTCCACACTATTTTCAGTACACACAGTTACTGAATCAACATACTGGTCCAATGAGATACATCCATTATAATTCTTGAATCTGCGATGCAGATATTATGCATCACAAAAATGTGAATCTGCATAGACGTACTGCACCTAAAATATTTTTCCAACGTACTGCAAGTTAAAACATAAAAAACAAGGTACACATACACAATAAATGACACTTTTTGAGAACATGTTGTAAACAGATTTCTAATTAAACTTTCTTTAGCCACAAGGACTCCATGACCTCTCCAGGCTACATGCCTCCGTGAAGGCTCCAGGTATGAGTTTAATAGATGCTGAAAGAAAATCTGACCTTTTACATTCTGAATAAAAGCTCTAGAAGTTGGCAGCACGAGTGACAGAGCTGAGGTAAAGCTTTCGCCATCCTAAGTTTAAAGCCTCTAATCTATAGCTTTGTGTGCACTTTTCCCTTATCAGAGTACGTCAAAGTGTGAACTGCGTCCCCAGCGATGGACTGATACTAATTTGGTTTTGCACTGTGTACCTGACCTAAGGTCTTCTGGGATACCTGCGCTCTAATTACAGTTTCGTCTGCTGCACGTAACCCACATGACCTTCTTGCACTGAACCTGACGCGTGATTAAGCGATTGGGATGCAAAGAGAGATCTTCGGCGACTGAGAGCTGTTGAAAGGAAGGCCCCTGAGACTGAAAACAACACCTCAGTTTTACAAGTAATCATTCACATTGAGATGTGATCCATGTACACTGTAAGAAATGATTACCTCAATTTTCTTAAGAGTCACTTTTTAAGCATTTCTTTCCACACTGTATTTTAAGCAATACTTCGAAACTTCATCTGATGGTACACAAATATTTAAGGTTTCCCACCAATTTTTATATACTGATACTGAGACATTCAAACTCATAAATAGTTTTTTTTAACCATGTCTAAGTTTAAACATTATGCAATTTGATATTGTGATATCGCATCTTAAATTAAAATTATCTGAACACCAGATGAATAAAAAAGTTTTATTGGTAACAATTTTATTATTTCTCTCCATTTATTATGTTTTCCTTTTCAGGTTAGTGTTCCAAAGCAACACCATCTGTCACAACATAAATATAAACATAAATATATCTTTGTAAGGATGGATTCCCTATGGTGGTTCAGGCTGTAGGATTGCCGAATGACTAAAGAAACGTTATCAGCACGATGGTATAAAACTGTACATTTCTAGTCTATTACCACCCATTGCCACTTATACCAATGACGGAAATAAGCGCAGTTAGAATAGCTAAATATGTAGGAGAGCGTTGCTATTGTGTGACTATTGTATTGAAATAGGTAGCACTTTAATATTAACCTTGAATCAAGACTAGTTAGCAGATAATTAATAATTTAAATGGTTTAACAACAATATTTTGTTATGGTTACACTTGAATCGGTTACAAAATAGATGAAGGATGGTAAAGCATAAACAATTAATTGTACCCAGCATGTATATAAAATATTACCTGAGAGAGAGAGAGAGAGAGAGAGAGAGAGCCCCAAGAAGAGAGAGGCAGCAAAGGAAAGAGAGAGCAAAGAAAAAGAGGTAGCAAAGGAAAGAGACAGAGCAACAGATACAGTCCTCTTTTATCCCTTCCTTGACCATGTGACTAAAAACCAAATGTGAGACATTCAAACTGACCAATCAGCAGATTACAACTTCACCCACTGGGCAAAAGGTGTGGCAATTAGCAGACCCCCGATGTATACACATGTTGGCCTACAGGCCTTGATCGATATCAGCACTTCTGTGCCTTCAGGAATGCCAAATGGCCCTTTTGTTACTGAAGATAGGTTTGGGACAAGAAAGCAGAAGTCTTTGATCATTTTTGACCTTACATCTTCAAATTAAGCAAAGCACAAAACGTTTTTAGTAAAATCTGATTATATAAATAGTAATATTTGCTGAGAGCAAGAATATTTTTTTACGGTGTCGATTATGAAACTGATCTGAAGTGCCCTCTGATCTCACATTACATAACTAGCACAAGCACCATTTATGTTTCTTATTTTATTTAAACTCAGGACTTTGTCTTTAAACTCAGGACTTTAACCTAGCCAAATGTAATTATTTGTGGAGCAATTTCTTTTACCTCAATTAAAGAGAATTCAAATTGATTAAAAAAATCTACATTGACAAAATCACAAGCCTGAAAATATATATTTTACAATTACAACATGAATATATATTTCTTTGACTAATGCATATCATCAGAGACTCATAAACACAGTTCTTCTGATGCTTCATCAAAGTGAGCTCAGTGAAGCCTTTCAAAACATCTCATAGTTGTTGTATAATACACTTTGTATGTCACTGCATAAAAATACATCTTTTTATGTGGCCCGACTTTAATACAGGCAGTTACCAGAGTGCAAGGAAAGCAGGAAAACACGTTAGTAATTTGTCCGAACAAAGCAAAACTAGACTAGAACATGCACCAGCAAATTGTGCACCCGCAAACCAACAAACACACCAATTTACTGAATGACACTGTTTCTTATAAAAATGCATAGCAAGTCCCACAGATATTACTTTGTAGAAGCAAAAAAAGGTCTGTTAGGTCTGTTTTGGTGTCATTAGTAAAAAAATGTGCACTACTTTTTACACTAAATGTGTAAAAAAAAAAAAACGTATTTCAGCACTGTGCGTTGGATTAAGATTCTGCTGGAGAGGTTACTGTTGTCAGTCAACCCTGTGAAGTCCTGTGAGAGGACAGCCCTGACTCAGCTCAGCTCTTTCTGCTCCCATGCTGCAAAAGACAGCTCTGACCTGCCAATCAAAATGAATTTGCCCTCAGAGACGAGAATATCAATGACTCAGTGCTTTCAAAGATCACATGGTTCATGTACGGTGCAGCCTGGTTGCCATGTAAGAAAAAGAGACAGGAAAAAACAGAGGCCATGGTTTACTCAAAAGTTTGTGTATAAAAAAACATGATAGCAAGGACAAAAATCTACAAATATGATCTATTAATACTAATTCTGTCAGGACCACTATCGTGAAAGATGATTGAGCATTAGCATACAGTTTGGATTGGCGGTATGGTTCTGTTCTGGGCAAGAACATGCAGCCTAGCATGGATGAGAGCAGGGAGAGCAGCGATAACCCCCCAGGGTAAACAGAACAGAACCAACATCAATGTATTGCAGATATCGTTAAAGTTCAATAATGTTATGTACACATTTTAGAATTAGTCTGATTCAAAGGAGAATCAGAAGGCTGAATCCTGACTGACAGAGGAGGAGTTGGGGATGGAGGAGGGTAATTAGCTATTGAGCAATGCGAAAACTGCTGATAATACTGAGGGAACTTATATATGAATGCTTAGATAGGTGTCGTATTCCCATAGGTTGATGGGGATCAGCTGAGAGTCAGCTGATGCGAGCTTGACTAACGTGACCTGCCAGAACTAACACTATGCTCGATTTCTACTAATCAGATGAGCAACACACACCTTGTCAGTTTCTCTTAATTAATACAATATTTTGGGCATGCATATAGCAGCATGCATATAATAAATGTGCATTGTATTTAAACACAGGCCTGCACATATTCATACTTCATAAAATAATAATAAACCTAAGCATTGCTGGTTAATAACGCAAAAGCTTCAGTTTAAAATGATTATGTCTAACATATTTGTACCTATTCCCCAATTATTATTAATAAAGTAAATCAACTGCAATACGCCTGCAATGCAGCATATACGTAATTTGTTAGACTGCACAAGCAAATTAGTACCTCTTATTTGCAATCTTAGAAAATCAGATCCAGGGACACTTAAAGAACGGGGAGGGGGAGTGACATTGACTCAGAGAGGGCTGAGTCATGAGAAGTAGTTCAAAATTGATCACTTGAATATGCACAATCTGCTCTCAAAATCCTCCAGTAGCTCAGAATCATCACTTCACAGTATTTTATGTTCAATAGCTGCATTTTTTTGTTTTATGAGAGTTCTAATTGTAACACAAAGCCTGTCAACTAAATCATCATCTTAAAAGAGATCTTAAACTGATTAGTTAAGTCTGTCAGCATGTCATGATTTACTCTTATATCTTCTCATTTTAGTCTCATTCAAAAACCTGTTCTTTCCCTTAGGATCATCCACAATGAGCCGACCAGAAATACTCATCTTAAAGCTGTTTGAATGTATTCTGTTTTTAATTCTAAACCGAGTAGCAGGAGACTTTTCACATAAAGATTCTAACATCAACTCTAGACTGGTATACCTGTTCCTACTGAGACTGCAAATAGGTTTCAAACTTTTAATCTGCAATTATTGCCTGAGGCACTGACTCACTAAGAACCGCCATGTTTATCTGACCCAAAATGGTAATTCTACAAATGGCTGGACATCATTCACACAACAGCCAGTAGCATTCAGAGATCTACACGCTGATGCATTGAATTTCCGCCAGACTTTTGACTCCAGAACTGCTGAGTAACAGCATAAACAGGAAGCAGATGCACAAGGGTTCTTCCTAATGCCGCCAAACACCATCAGTGTTGGATCATGGAGAGGTTAGTTTTGTAAAATGCACATTTTCTCCTCTCAGCTGCAAATGAAATTGATTATAACGGTGTTTATGTTTTTCAAATGTGCCATTTCAAAATAAATAGAGGGAAATGCCATGGTTTTTACATTCCCACAGAATTTAACAAAAGACAGCGAGTGTTTCAGCAGTGACACACATTTATTAAGTTAATAGCTGTCATTGTATCCCTACGATGCCATGTGACCCACACATCACCAACTGATGACAATATGATAATTGAACAAAATTTAAGTGTCAAAGCATTTTTACAGTTACCCAAGCAACAGAACTACAGAGCAAACAGAAACTGTCAAAAATAATTTACCTGCCTCCCATGCAGCCTGTATTTCCTCATTGAAACTGGCCAATATAAGCAATGCAGACAGTCCAACAGAAAAAAATAATGTTTTAATAGAGCATGAACTTGACTTACTTTTCCATCAGTATAGATGGCATTCAAATTTATGGTCAACATGCTTACATTTTCATAGAGAAGTAAAATTGACCTGAATACAAACAAATATTCTTGAACTTCAAAATATAGATTGGTAGGTTCCAGTTACGGTTAATTAAAGACCAGTCACAGATATATACAATACAGCATACCATATGCCCACGCTAGTGCTCAAGCCTATGTGTTCAGTGTGCATACAACGGAAGAGAATGGGTCTAATCAGTGAACATCATTTTCAGGGCCTTTCACACTTGAAATAGTTAAAGGGACAGTTCACCCAAAAATTAAAATTCTGTCATTAATTACTCACCTTCATTTCATTCCAAACACGTAAGACCTTTGTTTATCTTTGGAACACAAATTAAGATATTTTCTATGAAATCTCAGAGCTTTCTGACCCTGCATAGCCAGCGCAAATGACACGTCCAAGGCCCAGAAAGGTAGTAAAGACATTAAAATAGTCTGTGTGATATCAGTGATTCAACTATTATGTTATGAAGCTATGAGAGTACTTTTTGCGTGCAAAGGAAACAAAAATAATGACTTAATTTAACAATTTCTTCTCTTCCGTGTCAGTCTTCGCCGCACGTTCATGAGAGAACCACAATGTAGTTGCGGCACCATTGTGAATGCTCATCGTTTGGAATGACATGAGGGTCGAGTAATTAATGACAGAATTTTCATTTTTGGGTGGACTAACCCTTTAATCCTGGGTCATTCTAAACCCCAAGCAAAGGGAATCCTGAGTTATCTTGCTTCACGTTTTACACTGCTCATAATTTACCCAGGGTTAACAATTAATCCTGGGTATTCCTAATCTGTAATCCTAATCTGCCGACTATACTATCAAGTTTTTCTGAATGCACTTTTTGGTCTATAAAGGTAAAAATGAGTCTCTTCTTCACTCTAATGTGCTGTGTTTCCATAATTGTCCAAAGCATGTGAATGTGAGGCATTCCATTGGTTGTCTATTGCTACATGTAGGTATCTAGCCATAACATTTATAATAACACTTGAATGTTACCCACTGTACACATTTGACACCGCAATGTGGGATTAACACCCCAAAAGCTGTGCTACTGTAACCCAGGGTTTCATAATCTCGGGTTAAAAACAGGTAGGATATAGTATGATGATAACCAAGGGTTAAGTGCAGTGTGAAAAGTGTGTACTTTTGTTTCAAAAGTACAGCCACTAGAAAATTTTAGTGTTAACATGCAAACACTTACTATCCTTTTCGGTGTTGAGTTACATAAAATGTTATGTTGCCCCATAACCATGACGGTGCAAAATTTAAATCCTTAAAATTACTGTAAAAATATTTAAATATCTTTACAGCTCAAATACCCAGAAGTAATGTAAGTATAAGCTTCACATTTCTGTTTTTAAATCCTCCACAAATTGTTTCCATTTACTCCCATTGTAAGCACATGAACACTAATGGTATTTATCATTATGCCACAGATGCTGTTGATTGAGCTGAACTTTACTGAACCCAGAATATTCCTTTACAGTAGGTTTGAACAACTTTTTAAATAGGTCTGAATTACATAAACAGCTTACTGGACATTAGCTTGTTTTGTGTGAAGGCACTTACTTTACAGTGTTGTATAAGAGAAATGGTTTATAAAGACCAAAACTGCTTTAGACTGAGAGTGGGAGCTGAATCTGAACCAGCCCAAAGGGCAGCCGAGAGATCTGCGGCAGCTCTGGCGAGACCCAGAAAAGCCATAATGGAGGACAAATTGAGCATGTAAATTGCAGTGAGCTCTGTAGTCAACTAAGGATCAGAGCAGCCAACTCTTAAACCCTGCACTCTGAGTATCTGCTCAGAATTTGTGTTCTTTCCCACTGATAAACTATTTAGCTGATCTGTGGTTTCAACCTGCTGTTTCTGATGTTGCGAATTTGTAGGGGGAGAGTGCTGTGTTTTTACCAGGTGCTTTGAATGAACTGCAAACATTAGGTTGGACACAGGCACCTTATGATGGAGGGCAAGAGGTTGGGAACTACAACCCACTATCTAACACACACTTCAACAGCAACATGACACAATACAACTATTCCAGTTGCCTAGCAACAAGTGCCTAGCAATAATAAACATACAATAGTCTTTACCTGGTTTGGCATTTTGACTGTTTGTGGGATCTTGCATAAGCCTCAGCATGAGTCTCATTAAGTGTAAGTCAATAGCAGTTTGAGAAGGGAAAGCTGAACAGTTTGACATCTGTGTGTTTATACCTGCATTGAAACACTGTAGTCTGCCCTGCAGGAAACTCAGCAGGCCGGGAGAAGGCAAGACAGTTAGAGCAACACTCCATCTCTGCCTACAGATTATATGCATGCTGTGTTTGCCCAGAAAAACCTGCTTGGCCCCTTGTAGAGATCACCTACGAAGCCAAATCAGTTCAAAAATTGTTAACCTAAAAAGACAGTTAGAGAAAAAAAAAAAAAAAAGATTGCAAAAAGCTGGATGTGATACTGTACTGTACGTCCAAAAACAGAAGAATCAGATGCAACTGTTCTTGAAATCAAATCAAAGAATCAAATAATCAAACTTCTGAGATGCACTAAACTATGACTGCAGCCGCTGAGCAAACAAAGCACTCAAAACAAAACCATTTTATTCACACTCACAGACGTCTTTCTTTGTACATAAAGCCGTAAGCTTTGACCTGACAATTGTCAAAGTGGTGTCTAAAATTACATATATATATATAATTACAAAGCTTTTCTTCAGAGAGATCAGTTTGTTGTTTTTAAATGTGACCTCTTTTGCTCGCTTCAGCTAAAACAAACAAAAAAAGAAAACATTTTCACTTAAAACAGCCAAACGCTTTGTAAGTGTGCGTCAGAAATATTCATGAGTGCAATTAAAAGTCTCCGTGGGGGAAAAAAACACAAATACAAATCGAGCGTATTTTTAAACCGTGCAAATCCCCTGCATAATTGCACCAATAGATGAATTTAACCATAGCCTTCTGAATCCAGAGCAGACTTCTATGAAGAAGATGAGAGACGCAGAACTTGGATGCTGCACCCTCGACAACTGAGGATATTATGGGATTGGAGCCGGTTAAGTAACAACAATATGGCATTCTGTGGGGTTGTCGTGTTAGTAAGCTCATTTGGAAGCCGGCGGCAATAATTCTGGTGCGTCTCTAAGTGTGCCCTTGCAGGGTACATTGCCCCCTCATGAAAGTAATATGGTTTTGCTAACTCTCAGCAGGTTCAGTTGTAGAGGAGCTTGAGCCAAGCACGTCGTTTTGTGATGACAAAAAAGAAGAACATGGAGCAGGGAGGGTATTTACATTCTTCATTTTCTCTCTACAGACGGCGAGATTATTGCCTGCCATTATGAGTGTGTTCCAACTGGGAGCAATTTATTTAGATTAAACTTCGCTGTTGTTTCCTTAATGCATTTCAGAAAATATTAAATTGTGTGAGGAAGGGCATGAGCACAAATAGAAGAGAGAAAGAGAGCTGTAATAAGCAAAAAGGCGACGGAGATGGAAAAGAATTATTAGCGCAAATTTATTTTATGGAATCGCAGAGAAATGAAACTATTCTTATGATTATGATTTTGTCAGACCGAGAGATGCAGTCAAGATGGAGGGGTCTCGCGTGCACTTCTTCCACTGCGAAAAACATAATGAGCTCAATTACACGGTCATCTGTCAACACAAACAAGTTTGTTTTCCTCAGGTGTCACCGTCTCTGATGGAAATGTCAACAACGCCTGCGTAGATTTAAAGAAAACCTTTGCATTGAAATGACAAAATGCTCACAACAGATGCACACTGTTAGGGAACAAACAGGCAGATGATAGAGCTGGTCGGGTGCTGTTGTTTCCACGGTGAATACTTTCACAAATGAGAGTCCATTACTTTGCTCACTTCTCGAGACGTCATGGATCCAATAGCTTAAAGCGCTTGATATAATGAAATTCATGAAACAGACCTCATATTGGAAATTACATCAGATGTGTTATGGATATTCTGGTTCCCATATTTACTATCTGAACTCTCAGGCTGAACTCATTAGTATTCACATGTCAAGTTTACACATATATTTTTGCATGTATGGATATCCACAAAAATAAACTGAGTGCATGTAAACCATACAGCATCTATAGAAGTTACACAGACAATCTAGATATTTTGAATCATATAGATATCTACAATAGATAAACTCTTAACCCCACCCATCTATTTAACCACTTCTCAATAAAATAAAACTATATTTAGGCAGAAATATATACTGACTTTTGTTACATTAAACTCTTATGTCCATATTCATGTAAGAAATCAACCTGTTAAGCCCACAAATTCAATATTTATTAATATTTGTACATTTGAAAGTTGCTCATATATGTAAATGCTTACATTTTAGTTGATATTTGTCAAACAAAAGCTTACAGTGTAATTTTTTAGAACCTTTTAGATTTAGAAACTTTTCAAGGCTGCATTTATTTGATCAAAAACACTAAAAACAGTAATATTGTGGAAATATTATTAAAATAGAAAATAACTTTTCTGTTTTATTAACACATTATAAAAAGTGATTTATTTCTGTGATGTCAAAGCTGAATTCAGCATCATTATTCCAGTATCACATGATCCTTCAGAAATATGCAGATTTGGTGCTCTTATTATTATTATTATTATTATTAATGAAGAAAACTGTGCTGCTTAAAGGTTTTTGAAAACGTGGTACATTTCTTGGATACATTTAATTTAAAAGTAAGCATGCATTAGAACTAACTCCCTATGGACATACAAAAACTATAAGTTACACAGCCAGTGTGCTGCCCTAAATTGAGTTCAGAGATTGAACCTCCTGCATACACACTTAGTTAAAGTCTTAGCACTGTCAAGGGGCATATTATTTTACTATATCTCAGTGCGACCTCATTAAACCACATGGCTGAAATCACCTCATGCCAGCCTGCCCCTGCGCCTGAGGCTCAGCTTATGCCAGTCTGCCCCCTGCGCCCAAGGCATGCAGAGAGTAAAGGACTATGCTTCATACTGCAAATCGACATCATTCATCTATATCATGGAACTGAAAACCTCATAACAAAGAATTATAGAGTAGCTAGTCTCCTGTTTACAAGAATTAAAGCATTAAATCTTTGTTTCATTACTTTTACACTAATCTAGATTTAAATCTGGAATTGGACAGTCATGTGAACAGAGCCTATAGCTCTGAAGCTTCCTATATTCTGTAAACAGCAAAATCAAAATTTGGTCTAAACTTGAAAAATGAAGTTTGTAGTTTTAAAAATGTTAATACAAAAATACTATAACATAAAAACAAATGAACAAATAAATAAATAAAAGAAGTCATAACAACTGTGGCTCTAGGCATGTAATATGTGTGGGGAATTTAGTTTCCAAGGCAACAGTGCATTCCAGGAGAGCTGAAGGGAGGGGTATGAGTTTAAATATATATATTTTTATGAGATTATATAAATGAAAGGTGGATGAAGAACAGGGGTGTCAGGATGATTATGTAAAAACTAGCAGGGAGGGTGGTGGGTCATGCTTTTGGAAACATTTGAATTCCCTCACTGCATTGCTATGAGCACGTTTCTGAGCTTCAGGAAGTACTTATCTAGTTCTATGAATGTTATATTAGAGTTGAAATACTCTTTCAGCACTAAAAAGCACAGCAGCATTATTAAAGAATGAATGAATTTCAGGCACCAATGTGACGTTTGTCTTTTGTTCATCTTTTGGCATAGTGGTTGTCATAACACATTTATGAATAACTAACAACACATTTTTCTATATAACTTGCTTCACTGGTTTTATATCACATGAGAAAACATAGCAACTGGACTAAACCCATGATTAAGGTTATATGTATCTTTGGAACAGTGAAACCACCATCTGTCAGTTATGTTTGATAAACAAGTCAACAGATATGTTTTGCTTATAATCACGTCTTTTGCAGTACTTCTTTAACGCACTGTGTATTATTAAATATTTCTTTGCAATCACTTTTGTTTCTGTGAACCATACATAATGCTTAAATGCTGGAAATGAAATGGCACTTGCTTCACATGTACAATATGCTGAACATTATGTATATAGGGCGAAATAGTGTTTATGTTCGCTTTGATTCAGAAGAGTGCTAATTTACATAATATGTCTTTCATCTATTTCATGCTGTGAGAAACAAAGTTGACACCAGTATGCCAGAGGAAAAAAAAACGAAAGACACATTAACATCAGAGACAGACAAAGCAAAAAGACTCCTTTATGATCCTATGTTAAGTGGCCAGGAACAAACACGACTTCATGACTTGATTTAAATAATAGCCTGCTGTTCCAATCAAATGCAAATGACCCACAATACATCATCACATTAAAACATTTCACTTTCCTTCATTCATTATGTGCTATCTACCACTACTTTTTCTAAGTGCTAGTTTACCTAATCAATTGAGGTTAGCTATAGGTCTAACTACTATAGTATTGGTCTGCTATTGGTGATCTGTATTGAAGACTCCAGATGGTGCTCTAGGTCTCCTCCCAGTGGTGAATCCATCTTATTTGTCTACCTGAACTAGATATATTTTAGGGCATTTAGGTTACAATGTCTATGAATACTACGGTCATTAGTATCCGTCAGAACCCAGCGTGTGTTGCTGTGTTAAACAGATCTGCCAGAAGAAGAGCGAGTAAATGGACCCAGCCTGGGACTCACACAGTTTCCACCAGACCGAGCTGAGAGTTTAAGCTCATGAAGGCCCTCAGGTAGTGATGTATTAGCTGAACGTGGCTGATACTATGAGTATAGAATGAACAACATCTCCTGTAAGGTCAAACTCAGGTTTTGGAGGCACTTTCCTGTTCACTAGAGTTAGGCCTATATAATGAGATAACATCATCATTCCACATCCTGGACATGAGTTTCTCGTCTTGGCCTCTCCCTAGACCATCTGCTCTACATCTCCAGGCTTGAATGTCACTTGCTTATCATTGCTTTCATTTGAGCCAGCTGAGAATGACTGAGCTGTCGGACCAGCCAGAAGCCCCCTGCTCTCTCTCTGGACTTCCTCCTTTTCAGGCAACGGTGCTAATTAAATACACAGGGTTTGGCACAGATGCCCACTTCCCTCTCTTCATTGTGGGATTCATAGCAGTTCTCCTGCCACTGGCCTACATATTCATCTCACTACTAGGACTGCGTTGAAAATATTGATTCTCGATTTTAATTGAAGACTCAATCTTTCAGCTGTTTTCAGTTGATGCATGAACAAAAACATGTTTTTGTAGTGCACCTTCCATCCAATAAATCGCAATATGCTTTGTACTTTGTTAATCTTGATATCTAACAAAGTCTCAACTTTCAAATTTTGTAGATTTTATGAAATTAAGACAATAAATTATGTTTTGATGCTCTTTAATGTAAAGTCACACATCAGCATCGCTTTAACTGCCTCAAAACAAGCAAAGAAGCAGCACAGACCGCACATGAACCAATCATCTCTTCCTCTGTACTACCAGTTATAGCACAAAGTAAACATGAATGAACATAGGAAGAAGGTATGTTGAAAGATATACAGGTGCTTCTCAATAAATTAGAATGTCGTGGAAAAGTTCATTTATTTCAGTAATTCAACTCAAATTGTGAAACTCGTGCATTAAATAAATTCAATGCACACAGACTGAAGTAGTTTAAGTCTTTGGTTCTTTTAATTGTGATGATTTTGGCTCACATTTAACAAAAACCCACAAATTCACTATCTCAACAAATTAGAATATGGTGGCATGCCAATCAGCTAATCAACTCAAAACACCTGCAAAGGTTTCCTGAGCCTTCAAAATGGTCTCTCAGTTTGGTTCACTAGGCTACACAATCATGGGGAAGACTGCTGATCTGACAGTTGTCCAGAAGACAATCATTGACACCCTTCACAAGGAGGGTAAGCCACAAACATTCATTGCCAAAGAAGCTGGCTGTTCACAGAGTGCTGTATCCAAGCATGTTAACAGAAAGTTGAGTGGAAGGAAAAAGTGTGGAAGAAAAAGATGCACAACCAACCGAGAGAACCGCAGCCTTAATAGGATTGTCAAGTAAAATCGATTCAAGAATTTGAGTGAACTTCACAAGGAATGGACTGAGGCTGGGGTCAAGGCATCAAGAGCCACCACACACAGACGTGTCAAGGAATTTGGCTACAGTTATTGTATTCCTGTTGTTAAGCCACTCCTGAACCACAGACAACGTCAGAGCCGTCTTACCTGGGCTAAGGAAAAGAAGAACTGGACTGTGGTCT
>NW_015505718.1:394891-406189 GCF_001515645.1 Sinocyclocheilus grahami | reverse complement strand
AGATAGTGAATTGGTGGGTTTTTGTTAAATGTGAGCCAAAATCATCACAATTAAAATAACCAAAGACTTAAACTACTTCAGTCTGTGTGCATTTAATTTATTTAATACACGAGTTTCACAATTTGAGTTGAATTACTGAAATAAATGAACTTTTCCACAACATTCTAATTTATTGAGATGCACCTGTACTACAACTTAAACGTAAAATGTATAATGACGCCAATAATGTAGCTTGTAAACAATGCCGTGTATCATTACATGTATCTTAGAAAGGCCATTCAATCACCATAGCTCGTTAGTCAACAAGAAAATATAACACTAGCTTGATACAGACACTATAATACATATTAATTGTATTTCTGTCATGACAACTCTCTGAGAGTTTAGCATGGTAATATACATGGCAATGTTAAGGTGTTTGATCTTGGCAGAATAGATAGGCTGCTAGGCTGCTGCTGTTGCAGAGCAAGTTTTGAGACTTGCTACTGCCAATACATCCACAAACATGCTGCACATATTACATGTAAAATAACCCCTGTATACAACATGCATAAAATTGCCCCACAGCAGATCTATACAGATGAATGAATGAATGAATGAATTTATATAGGCTAGTGCTTTATTGTGTATTGCTGTACACCCGAAGCGCTTTACAATCATATAGGAGGGGGGTCTCTCCTCAACCACCACCAGTGTGCAGCATGGATGATGATGGATAGCAGCCACAGTACAACGGCGCAAGTGTGCTCACCACACACCAGCTACAGGTGGAGAAGAGAGAATATTTTAATGTTGAGCAGCAATCTCATTTGATGCTGATGCGAAAAGAAACCAGTCAGCTGCACCATGTTAAGAATGATGTGATGATATCAGCTCAGTTAGAACCTATCGCTTGTCCCATCTAGAGTTTCATGACAGCACTTTGTATTTCTACTTACCCTGTTCTTCAATATTTAATGTGTTATGAAAAGCCACCATTTAAATAATCATATTTCCAAAAATGAATTAGAGTAGATGCCACTAAAAAGTTATTACAAAAACAATTTAAATGTCTGTATACAAATTAGTTGTACATTTTAACCATTAATACTAATGTACCACATGACAGGGTTCCCTGTATAGTTTACAGCATTAGCTGTTTTTCCCTGAGATAAATGTATAAACCGTTACTGATATAAAACCATATTAATCAAAAACCAAACTTGTGGATCGAGTTGTGAAATCTGTGTCAATACCCATCCCTACTCACTATGTGGGATTCGCATGCTTAACTTTCTCCCTCATTTTCTCATTTAACGCAGAGTCATCTCGTCGAATCTCTCCCACAAAGGGCACAAAACTCAGGTGGAAATTTTGAGGCGAAAATCACATTCAATTAGAGAGAAGATTCAACACAAGAACAATGGTGTGCAGTGTAAAAGTACAGTGCAGCTGACATGAGAGCAGAACTACATGGATAGAAGAATTCTAATGGATCCTCTCACCAACCCTGTTATGGCACTTTAGTGCACTCTTAACAGCATGCTCGCCCCATTCCTGCCTCTCTCTCACTCTGTCTCTTTCCATTCTCTCAGGTCTGTGCAGTTTAATTGAGGTCTGTGCAATTAAATTGTGCCCTGGAAGCCATATTCAGCTTACTCGATAGATAGTGGCAGCACATCCTGTGGAAATAAGGGCTCTAACCTGTTCAGTCCCCACTCCTCCCTCTCCCTGAGGAAATTCGGATGTGTCACAAAAATTTAAGCTCTTTCAGTCTGTACCAACAACACCCCTCCACCGCCACCAGACCCAGTTGTTGCGACATCACTTCTTTATCTCAGACTTATCTGGAGATCTATAGCGGTCTCTCACATGGCTGCAGCACCTCGCTACTTGGCCGTAATTAGCAAGCAATTCCATTAAGGCAAATGAAAGGGTCTATGAGGCTTAATGGCTTCGATATCAGTGGCTGGAATAAATATCATCCATCAGAAGCCACCTTAAGTTTAACAAGCCAATGAACTCAACATCACCTTTGTGGTAAGCGACAGCCCTTAAGTATTGTACACAGTCTAAAGGTCTTGGTCTACACGGGCAGAACGCAAATTACATTCAAAATTTATTCTAATTATTTACTCACCCTCATGTCATTGCAAAACTGTAAAAGAAAGTGTTTTTGTACATAAAATGAAAGTTAATTGGGTAATTTTTCAAAATATCTTTACAGAAGAAAGCAAGTCACAGGTTTGGAATTAATTGAGGGTAAGGAAATTATTATTTTTTTTTTCGGGTGAGCTATTCCTTTAACATGTGATACATACCGCACAAAGCATTACCGCTTATCTATCTCTCACCGTAGCCACTGAGATGTCAGCTTGACTCTACAGTCTTTCATGAAGAATGATGTCTGTTTTCCATCCTAAAGACGTGTTGACATGTTCAGTTTCATCTTTCTCCTGCTTTTGAAGTCACTCTTCTTCACCATTAAGAGGATTCACTGCACTCTAAAGAAGCAGACATCATATTTCAGTCTTGCTAATGTGTATAAAACACAAAACACCTGATCAGAAGAAAGAAAGGATGGTGGATTAGGTGGCCCATGCAATGATGACCAATGTATCTTTTAGATCATAAATGCTGCAGACACTACAGTTCAAAAGTTTGGGCTCAGTAAGATTTTTTAAAATGTTTATAAAAATATTTAATGTTGAAAACAGAATAGAAATAGAAAATAAAAGCATTTCTATGAAATATATTTTTTGTAACATTAAAGGAGACATATTATGCCACTTTTTACTATATGTAATATAAGTCTCTGGTGTCCCCAGAATGTGTCTGTGAAATTTCAGCTCAAAATACTTCAAAAATATAATTTTGAGTGGAAGCAGAAACACGCTGTTTTTCGGGCCTGTCTCTTTAAATGCAAATTAGCTGCTGCTCCCCGCCCCCTTTTACCAGCTGCGCCATTACAGCTCGTACCGGCTAAAACATCTGTTTTGGTTCTGATTACCATGTTTATCGCGCTGAAATCATGCTTTATTAACTACTGTGACGCATTGCTGCCACACACATATTTTTTCCACTCAATTATGTCGTAATAACGAGATGTTATGTAGTTTTAACGACATATTTTCTCGTTAAAACATCTTTTCTCGTAATAACGACATGTTTTCTAATTAAAACGACATATTTTCTAGTTAAAACGACATCTTTTCTCGTAATAACTAGGTTTTCTCATTAAAACGACATCTTTTCTCGTTAAAACAACATCTTTTTTCTTGTAATAACGACATGTTTTCCCGTTATTATAGATATATGGTACATTATGTGAGCGAGCTAAGCGACTGTCCGTGCTGCTGTCGCCACAGTCTGACATAAACGAGGATCTGCACACTGCTGAAATTATTGAAATACACTGTTTTAAATTTATTTTAATGTAATGGTTTTAATTGTAGCGGCATGTTTATTAGGATTAATCTCCAATCTGTCTACAATATAGTGCTATCCAATAACTGCACTCAGACCCATGACTCCTTTAGGCTATGATCAGATCAAAACTGTTATTTTTGAATAATCGACTCTGGGCTTAATATTTCTTTATTTGAATGACTGAAGTTTGATTTAACAACAAATCGAAATACGGAAAAAAAAAGAAGAAATAAAGAGATTTTCTACTAGGCTAATAATAATAATAATAATAATAATAATAACTATTATTATTATTATTATTTCATTCTCTTTGGCATTTTTTGTTCGTGGGTTAAAAAATGAGCTTGCTATTTGTGCGTGGGCGGCCCTAAAAACGCCACTTTTTCTCATCTTTACTGCCTATCCCATCACACAGAATAAGAGTTCATCTCATATACCGCTCTGCGAATTAGTCACAATAACGTTTCTTCAAACTGTCTGGCTGTTGTATAGGCTATATTTCTTGCAAATATACATATGAAGCACAACACTGCTCTTCTTGGTTCGGCGGCGCCAGCGCGATCCCTTAGGCTACACGATAACAGAGGAAAGAAATGTCTGTTTTATTTTCTATACTTCCACAATAACAACAAAACGTTACAAATCGCTTTTGTAAAATAACAGGGTGCGCTTTCTGGCGCACCTTGTTATGTCTAAAGGTCTACTTAAATAAAACAATCGAAAACAAATTTGTGTTTATTTAATTCGTATAGCCTAAATCCAACAAGAGGTACTGTACAGTCTTTCCCGTCTGAGCTCATCTGTATTCCCATAAGAAGAACGTGATGCGATGCGCAGCTTGATTCAGTTAAAGATATCCTTTAATAATATATAATCACTAATACATAATTAATATAAACGTTTCTTCAAACTGTCTGGCTGTTGTATAGGCTATATTTCTTGCAGATATACATCTCATATGAAGCACAACACTGCTCTTCTTGGTTCGGCGGCGCCAGCGCGATCCCTTAGGCTACACGATAACAGAGGAAAGAAATGTCTGTTTTATTTTCTATACTTCCACAATAACAACAAAACGTTACAAATCGCTTTTGTAAAATAACAGGGTGCGCTTTCTGGCGCACCTTGTTATGTCTAAAGGTCTACTTAAATAAAACAATCGAAAACAAATTTGTGTTTATTTAATTCGTATAGCCTAAATCCAACAAGAGGTACTGTACAGTCTTTCCCGTCTGAGCTCATCTGTATTCCCATAAGAAGAACGTGATGCGATGCGCAGCTTGATTCAGTTAAAGATATCCTTTAATAATATATAATCACTAATACATAATTAATATATAATCAGACTAAAGTATCAAAGCTGCCCAGCATGTGAAACAAATATTAAAGCATAAGCTTATTTGTTTACCCACGAACAAATATAGGCCAACAAAAAATCTAGCTTAACTTTAGTTTGCTCGTTTTCAAACAGAACGAAATAATAATAATAATTCTTATTATTATTATTATTATTAGGCTATTATTATTATTATTATTATTATTAGGCTAGTATTATTATTATTATTAGGCTATTATTATTATTATTATTATTAGCCTATTAGAAAATCTCTTTATTTCTTTTTGTTCCTATTTCGATTTGTTGTTAAATCAAACTTCAGTCATTCAAATAAAGAAATATTAAGCCCAGAGTCGATTATTCAAAAATAACAGTTTTGATCTGATCATAGCCTAAAGGAGTCATGGGTCTGAGTGCAGTTATTGGATAGCACTATATTGTAGACAGATTGGAGATTAATCCTAATAAACATGCCGCTACAATTAAAACCATTACATTAAAATACATTTAAAACAGTGTATTTCAATAATTTCAGCAGCGTGCAGATCCTCGTTTATGTCACACTATGGCGACAGCAGCACAGACAGTCGCTTAGCTCGCTCACATAATGTACCATATAGCCTATCTATAATAACAGGAAAACGTCGTTTTTATGACATAAGATGTCGTTATTACAAGAACAAATATGTTGTTTTAATGAGAAAAGATGTCGTTTTAACGAGAAAACATCTGTTATTACGAGAAAATATGTCATTTTAATGACATAACATCTCGTTATTACGACATAATTGAGTGGAAAAAAAATATGTGTGTGGCAGCAATGCGTCACCGTATTAAACCATATAAGTTTAAACTTCTGACATACGGTTTTCTGAGATCACACATCCGAAGCACATGTGCAGAAAGCGGCTGTCACAGCATGTGAGTACTAAACTAAGTTTAAACTTTACGTTAAAAACACACGAGTTACAAAAACAGTCGGTTATGTCTGTGAAGGTAAACAGCTGGGAAATAAATCGCATGTTTATTTTAGATCTGTGTGGCAGCAGCAATATAAATTAAAGGGGTCATGTGATGCGATTTCAATTTTTCCTTTCTCTTTGAAGTGTTACAAGCTCTTGTTGCATAAAGAAGATCTATAAAGTTGCAAAGACTAAAGTCTAAAATCCAAAAATATATTCTTTATAAAAGTTAAGAGTCAACCACGCCTACCTAAAACAGCTCATTCTAACACGCACCCACATGTCTAAGTCACGATGTGGGAAGATTTGCATAACACCACCCAAATGTTCACGCAAAGAAAGAAGGCGTAACTTTTATTCTTGCTGTAGTATTGTTGCTGCCGCCATGTCGTGAAGACGCTGTGTGTTTCGTTGTGAAAGCAAAACTACTTTGTTTGGCCTTCCAAAAGAGGACATGACTAGAAATCTGTGGTTAAGTTGTATTTACAACACTGTTCCAGAACAGACTACAATGCCGGCTGTTCTGACTCACAGACTGTAAGTACGTTTTTTAATATATAAATGTGACAAGTGGAGATGGGGCCGAGAGCCATGGGAACGGAGCAAGGCCGGTGGAGTAATTGATAATGAGCGACACCTGCACCACTCACCGGTCTCGAGTCCCATGGAGGAGCTCTGGAAGGATAAAAGGAGGAGCTACGACGGTGAAAGACGAGAGAGGACCAGGCCTGGATTTTACTTTGTGTTTTGGTTATGTTTGTGCACGACAGTCGTCCGCGAGGGGCTGTCGTGCTATTTTGTGTTTATTTTATTATTAAAGTTTTGTTTGAATGTTCGCCGGTTCCTGCCTCCTTCTTCCCGAAATACGAACGTTGATTCAATAAAGAATTTGCCACTGACGATTCAAACGCGAGTTTTGAGCAGTGTAGAGTAATGCTTGTGGTTTGTCATTTCTCCGATCCCAAATGCAGACATGGTTTTGTGTTTACGCGGCGCGATGCAACGCGTAAAAAGACAGTATAAGTCATTATAATCCATAATTATGTCCCCACTGGATGCAACAAATGCCTCGTTTATAATGAGTTTTAATGTTTTTGTCTCATCGCTCCAGCCGGACAGGGCATCACAGTATGGTAGGGGCATAACATTTCCATCACACACTTGAGGTATTCGGCCAATCACAACTCACTGGATAGCTGGCCAACCAGAGCACACCTCGCTTTTCAGACCGATGAGCTTTGTAAAAATTGGTACGTTTCAGAAAAGCGGGGCATAATGTCTTTTTTGAACCTTAAACCGCATAAACACATTTCATTACACCAAATACACACAAAATTTTTAGCAACATCATATGACCCCTTTAAATAAATCAATAAATCCTCTGCTCTGCTGTCTCCTCTGAGGCTGGGACTCTAAATAGTGTTCTGTGCTCGTCTGTGCAGCCAATGACAGAACAGTTAGCATGTTTTGCTCAAACTTTCACCATGGCATTAGAACTAATACACCGTTGTCGTTTGCGAAAACACAATAAGGCGCCGTGGGTGTAAACTTACAGATTAAGGGGCGGTAATAATATAATGAGATCCCTTGCCATGTCACCAAGGGAGCGAAATCAGATGCGCTCGTTTTCTCAGGCGCTTGCAGAAAAAGGCTTACCAAAACAAAGTTACTGATTATACTGATTATAACCTGATTATAGCACTTAAAACCTGGAAAATTCATATTTTCATGATATGTCACCTTTAAAACATCTTGATTGCTTTAGATAGAATAATAAAACACAAAGGATATTAGGGCTTTTCTCAGAAATAACTTCACTTTTCTGAGGCCTTTTTGCAACGACTTTTAACCAGCTTGTGTCAAGGTTTAGAAGAATAGAGTAGAGCATCTCTTGATAGTCTCTGCAAGTAATACAAATTCAAACGGTCACACAGTAATTGTTATTCTTCCACTGTTTTCCATGGTAGCCAATGCCCTCTAGACTATAACCCAGCTCAGCTCTCGGTGCTCCATGCTTCCTTCCACATTTTTACTGCCACTTCAAATAAGAGTCAATATTACACCCATACCCTTTATGAGGTTCTGTCTGCACTGAGAAAAATGTGCCCTATTAAGACCAAACAAGACCAGGTTGTTTAGACTTAAATCACTTCCTTTGGGCAAAACATTGGTGCCCATATAGAAAGCCAGAGTCGTCCTCTGAAACAAGTTTCTGCTCTATTATAGGTTTCCTAAATTATAATGATACAATGTTTCTGAGCTCTCCAAGATCGTTAAACCTTTTAACAATACTCTCAAAAGATATCTGCTAGCTTTACCCCAAGAGAAACGAACAAAAGAGATGGATGAAACCTGCTCTGGTCTGAAAACAGCCCTATCATTATATACCTTCACCAATGCTTAATCATCCTGACATGGACAAAGACCTGCACCTGAACTCATACAACTTTGTTGCAAACTGATGAACAAAATGCTTATATTACTCCTTGCTGATAACACTTTCCAGGAAAGTTCAACTCGATTATGCTGTATTTAACAGTATTGGCTGTATACTGCTTTTTGTTTCCCCCAATGCTGAATATGTATGTTCCTTACAACTACCCTGTGTCACTGTGCAAAGAGAAAAAAATAAATAGAGAGAGGTGAAATGGAAGCACAATGATTTCAGTTGAATACCTCAATAATAACCAAACAATTAATCCTGCTGAACTTAATCTGTATTCACTGCTCTGCATTTAACATATGCTCAAACAGAGATTAAACTCATTGTAAGAGGATTTTGAGATGAATCTAAAGGTTTACTATCTTTGGAAATTTTTTTGACTTTGATCCATCTGTTTCCATGCAATTTCCTTTTGTTCTCCGGTATATAAATGTAAAGTAAAAAAGCTGAGAAGAATAATTTCCAACCTAAAATAAGGTAGATTAAGTTAGGAACATCTTGTTAGATGTTCTTTGCTGTTCTTCTTGCTCCTCTCATCTCATCTCTCTTTTTTTCTACCTCACATCATAGGCGTAGATTTGTTTTTTGTACTTTTTTTATGTTGAAAATAATTTAGTATGACATGCTGGTAAATTAAGCATTGACCGCTACAGGGTTCTTGTTAGAGAACTCATGAGTCATGCATGTGATGCTGAACTTAGTGAACTTAGTGGTGTTAATTGAAGGATTAATAGCGTACAAGTGCAATAAAATCAATAACTGAGTCACCCAGATATCTACACTATATCACAGCAGGTAAATAAACACCAGACTAAAAGTTACATTACACAAATCCACTTAGAATACTTAAAACAGTTTTTCATTAAATAAATGCAGCCTTGGTACGCATAAGAGATTTCTTTTAAAAACATGCAAAATCATACTACCCCCAAACTAAAACTTTTTACACTTTTACTATTTTACTGTGTAAAATGCTCTTTACAAACACAATCCAGAGTGCAACTTTTCTAAATAACACTGAATATGCTACTCCTACTCACAAACAGAAACACATTGGGCCTCATTTACGAAACGAACGTACGACAGAAAATTGAGCGTACGGTCGTTTTAACGCAAAATTTGGAATTTATCAATATGGACGTGAGCGGTGGCTACGATCAAATCTCACGTCTGGTCTCAGCTCGTGTACGCAAGTTTTTGAGTTAGCTATTATTATTATTATTAGGCTATTATTATTATTATTATTATTAGCCTATTAGAAAATCTCTTTATTTCTTTTTGTTCCTATTTCGATTTGTTGTTAAATCAAACTTCAGTCATTCAAATAAAGAAATATTAAGCCCAGAGTCGATTATTCAAAAATAACAGTTTTGATCTGATCATAGCCTAAAGGAGTCATGGGTCTGAGTGCAGTTATTGGATAGCACTATATTGTAGACAGATTGGAGATTAATCCTAATAAACATGCCGCTACAATTAAAACCATTACATTAAAATACATTTAAAACAGTGTATTTCAATAATTTCAGCAGCGTGCAGATCCTCGTTTATGTCACACTATGGCGACAGCAGCACAGACAGTCGCTTAGCTCGCTCACATAATGTACCATATAGCCTATCTATAATAACAGGAAAACGTCGTTTTTATGACATAAGATGTCGTTATTACAAGAACAAATATGTTGTTTTAATGAGAAAAGATGTCGTTTTAACGAGAAAACATCTGTTATTACGAGAAAATATGTCATTTTAATGACATAACATCTCGTTATTACGACATAATTGAGTGGAAAAAAAATATGTGTGTGGCAGCAATGCGTCACCGTATTAAACCATATAAGTTTAAACTTCTGACATACGGTTTTCTGAGATCACACATCCGAAGCACATGTGCAGAAAGCGGCTGTCACAGCATGTGAGTACTAAACTAAGTTTAAACTTTACGTTAAAAACACACGAGTTACAAAAACAGTCGGTTATGTCTGTGAAGGTAAACAGCTGGGAAATAAATCGCATGTTTATTTTAGATCTGTGTGGCAGCAGCAATATATATTAAAGGGGTCATGTGATGCGATTTCAATTTTTCCTTTCTCTTTGAAGTGTTACAAGCTCTTGTTGCATAAAGAAGATCTATAAAGTTGCAAAGACTAAAGTCTAAAATCCAAAAATATATTCTTTATAAAAGTTAAGAGTCAACCACGCCTACCTAAAACAGCTCATTCTAACACGCACCCACATGTCTAAGTCACGATGTGGGAAGATTTGCATAACACCACCCAAATGTTCACGCAAAGAAAGAAGGCGTAACTTTTATTCTTGCTGTAGTATTGTTGCTGCCGCCATGTCGTGAAGACGCTGTGTGTTTCGTTGTGAAAGCAAAACTACTTTGTTTGGCCTTCCAAAAGAGGACATGACTAGAAATCTGTGGTTAAGTTGTATTTACAACACTGTTCCAGAACAGACTACAATGCCGGCTGTTCTGACTCACAGACTGTAAGTACGTTTTTTAATATATAAATGTGACGAGTGGAGATGGGGCCGAGAGCCATGGGAACGGAGCAAGGCCGGTGGAGTAATTGATAATGAGCGACACCTGCACCACTCACCGGTCTCGAGTCCCATGGAGGAGCTCTGGAAGGATAAAAGGAGGAGCTACGACGGTGAAAGACGAGAGAGGACCAGGCCTGGATTTTACTTTGTGTTTTGGTTATGTTTGTGCACGACAGTCGTCCGCGAGGGGCTGTCGTGCTATTTTGTGTTTATTTTATTATTAAAGTTTTGTTTGAATGTTCGCCGGTTCCTGCCTCCTTCTTCCCGAAATACGAACGTTGATTCAATAAAGAATTTGCCACTGACGATTCAAACGCGAGTTTTGAGCAGTGTAGAGTAATGCTTGTGGTTTGTCATTTCTCCGATCCCAAATGCAGACATGGTTTTGTGTTTACGCGGCGCGATGCAACGCGTAAAAAGACAGTATAAGTCATTATAATCCATAATTATGTCCCCACTGGATGCAACAAATGCCTCGTTTATAATGAGTTTTAATGTTTTTGTCTCATCGCTCCAGCCGGACAGGGCATCACAGTATGGTAGGGGCATAACATTTCCATCACACACTTGAGGTATTCGGCCAATCACAACTCACTGGA
>NW_015505718.1:384858-394024 GCF_001515645.1 Sinocyclocheilus grahami | reverse complement strand
TTATGTCTGTGAAGGTAAACAGCTGGGAAATAAATCGCATGTTTATTTTAGATCTGTGTGGCAGCATATTAAAGGATTAAAGGGGTCATGTGATGCGATTTCAATTTTTCCTTTCTCTTTGAAGTGTTACAAGCTCTTGTTGCATTCTATAAAGTTGTAAAGTTGCAAGTCTCAAATCCAAAGAGATATTCTTTATAAAACCACGCCTACCTAAAGCGGCTCGTTCTAACACGCCCCCACATATCTAAGTCACGATGTGGGAAGATTTGCATAACACCACCCAAATGTTCACGCAAAGAAAGAAGGCGTAACTTTTATTCTTGCTGTAGTATTGTTGCTGCCGCCATGTCGTGAAGACGCTGTGTGTTTCGTTGTGAAAGCAAAACTACTTTGTTTGGCCTTCCAAAAGAGGACATGACTAGAAATCTGTGGTTAAGTTGTATTTACAACACTGTTCCAGAACAGACTACAATGCCGGCTGTTCTGACTCACAGACTGTAAGTACGTTTTTTAATATATAAATGTGACAAGTGGAGATGGGGCCGAGAGCCATGGGAACGGAGCAAGGCCGGTGGAGTAATTGATAATGAGCGACACCTGCACCACTCACCGGTCTCGAGTCCCATGGAGGAGCTCTGGAAGGATAAAAGGAGGAGCTACGACGGTGAAAGACGAGAGAGGACCAGGCCTGGATTTTACTTTGTGTTTTGGTTATGTTTGTGCACGACAGTCGTCCGCGAGGGGCTGTCGTGCTATTTTGTGTTTATTTTATTATTAAAGTTTTGTTTGAATGTTCGCCGGTTCCTGCCTCCTTCTTCCCGAAATACGAACGTTGATTCAATAAAGAATTTGCCACTGACGATTCAAACGCGAGTTTTGAGCAGTGTAGAGTAATGCTTGTGGTTTGTCATTTCTCCGATCCCAAATGCAGACATGGTTTTGTGTTTACGCGGCGCGATGCAACGCGTAAAAAGACAGTATAAGTCATTATAATCCATAATTATGTCCCCACTGGATGCAACAAATGCCTCGTTTATAATGAGTTTTAATGTTTTTGTCTCATCGCTCCAGCCGGACAGGGCATCACAGTATGGTAGGGGCATAACATTTCCATCACACACTTGAGGTATTCGGCCAATCACAACTCACTGGATAGCTGGCCAACCAGAGCACACCTCGCTTTTCAGACCGATGAGCTTTGTAAAAATTGGTACGTTTCAGAAAAGCGGGGCATAATGTCTTTTTTGAACCTTAAACCGCATAAACACATTTCATTACACCAAACTGTGAAGGTAAACAGCTGGGAAATAAATCGCATGTTTATTTTAGATCTGTGTGGCAGCAGCAATATATATTAAAGGGGTCATGTGATGCGATTTCAATTTTTCCTTTCTCTTTGAAGTGTTACAAGCTCTTGTTGCATAAAGAAGATCTATAAAGTTGCAAAGACTAAAGTCTAAAATCCAAAAATATATTCTTTATAAAAGTTAAGAGTCAACCACGCCTACCTAAAACAGCTCATTCTAACACGCACCCACATGTCTAAGTCACGATGTGGGAAGATTTGCATAACACCACCCAAATGTTCACGCAAAGAAAGAAGGCGTAACTTTTATTCTTGCTGTAGTATTGTTGCTGCCGCCATGTCGTGAAGACGCTGTGTGTTTCGTTGTGAAAGCAAAACTACTTTGTTTGGCCTTCCAAAAGAGGACATGACTAGAAATCTGTGGTTAAGTTGTATTTACAACACTGTTCCAGAACAGACTACAATGCCGGCTGTTCTGACTCACAGACTGTAAGTACGTTTTTTAATATATAAATGTGACGAGTGGAGATGGGGCCGAGAGCCATGGGAACGGAGCAAGGCCGGTGGAGTAATTGATAATGAGCGACACCTGCACCACTCACCGGTCTCGAGTCCCATGGAGGAGCTCTGGAAGGATAAAAGGAGGAGCTACGACGGTGAAAGACGAGAGAGGACCAGGCCTGGATTTTACTTTGTGTTTTGGTTATGTTTGTGCACGACAGTCGTCCGCGAGGGGCTGTCGTGCTATTTTGTGTTTATTTTATTATTAAAGTTTTGTTTGAATGTTCGCCGGTTCCTGCCTCCTTCTTCCCGAAATACGAACGTTGATTCAATAAAGAATTTGCCACTGACGATTCAAACGCGAGTTTTGAGCAGTGTAGAGTAATGCTTGTGGTTTGTCATTTCTCCGATCCCAAATGCAGACATGGTTTTGTGTTTACGCGGCGCGATGCAACGCGTAAAAAGACAGTATAAGTCATTATAATCCATAATTATGTCCCCACTGGATGCAACAAATGCCTCGTTTATAATGAGTTTTAATGTTTTTGTCTCATCGCTCCAGCCGGACAGGGCATCACAGTATGGTAGGGGCATAACATTTCCATCACACACTTGAGGTATTCGGCCAATCACAACTCACTGGATAGCTGGCCAACCAGAGCACACCTCGCTTTTCAGACCGATGAGCTTTGTAAAAATTGGTACGTTTCAGAAAAGCGGGGCATAATGTCTTTTTTGAACCTTAAACCGCATAAACACATTTCATTACACCAAATACACACAAAATTTTTAGCAACATCATATGACCCCTTTAAATAAATCAATAAATCCTCTGCTCTGCTGTCTCCTCTGAGGCTGGGACTCTAAATAGTGTTCTGTGCTCGTCTGTGCAGCCAATGACAGAACAGTTAGCATGTTTTGCTCAAACTTTCACCATGGCATTAGAACTAATACACCGTTGTCGTTTGCGAAAACACAATAAGGCGCCGTGGGTGTAAACTTACAGATTAAGGGGCGGTAATAATATAATGAGATCCCTTGCCATGTCACCAAGGGAGCGAAATCAGATGCGCTCGTTTTCTCAGGCGCTTGCAGAAAAAGGCTTACCAAAACAAAGTTACTGATTATACTGATTATAACCTGATTATAGCACTTAAAACCTGGAAAATTCATATTTTCATGATATGTCACCTTTAAAACATCTTGATTGCTTTAGATAGAATAATAAAACACAAAGGATATTAGGGCTTTTCTCAGAAATAACTTCACTTTTCTGAGGCCTTTTTGCAACGACTTTTAACCAGCTTGTGTCAAGGTTTAGAAGAATAGAGTAGAGCATCTCTTGATAGTCTCTGCAAGTAATACAAATTCAAACGGTCACACAGTAATTGTTATTCTTCCACTGTTTTCCATGGTAGCCAATGCCCTCTAGACTATAACCCAGCTCAGCTCTCGGTGCTCCATGCTTCCTTCCACATTTTTACTGCCACTTCAAATAAGAGTCAATATTACACCCATACCCTTTATGAGGTTCTGTCTGCACTGAGAAAAATGTGCCCTATTAAGACCAAACAAGACCAGGTTGTTTAGACTTAAATCACTTCCTTTGGGCAAAACATTGGTGCCCATATAGAAAGCCAGAGTCGTCCTCTGAAACAAGTTTCTGCTCTATTATAGGTTTCCTAAATTATAATGATACAATGTTTCTGAGCTCTCCAAGATCGTTAAACCTTTTAACAATACTCTCAAAAGATATCTGCTAGCTTTACCCCAAGAGAAACGAACAAAAGAGATGGATGAAACCTGCTCTGGTCTGAAAACAGCCCTATCATTATATACCTTCACCAATGCTTAATCATCCTGACATGGACAAAGACCTACACCTGAACTCACACAACGTTGTTGCAAACTGATGAACAAACGGCTTATATTACTCCTTGCTGATAACAATTTCCAGGAAAGGTCAACTCGATTATCCCATATTTAACAGTATTGGCTCTATACTGTGTGACACAAAGTATTAAAGTCACTGAAATCGCTGTATAATCATTTTCACCTCCACACTCCCCACCACTTCAAACATTTTATCCACATATATTTGAGATACATACAAATTATATGGTGCAAACAACACCAAATTAGCACTGTATACATTTCAAAAGCTTTAGTTTGATGTACAGCAATGCTTTTTGTTTCCTCAATGCTGAATATGTATGTTTCTTACAACTATTCTGTGTCACTGTGAGAAGAGAAAAAAATAGAGAGGGGTGAAATGGAACCACAATGATTTTTAAGCTGAGTACCTGAATAATAAACCAAACAACTAATCCTGCTGAACCTAATGTGAATTCACTACTCTTCATTTAACATATGCTCAAACAGAGATGAGACTCATTGTAAGAGGATTTTGAGATTAATCTAAATGTTTTCTATCTTGGGAAATTGTTTTGACTTTGATCCATCTGTTTCCATGCAATTTCCTTCTGTTCTCTGCATATAAATCTAAAGTAAAAAAAGCTGAGTAGAAGAATTTCCAACATAAAATAAGGTAGATTAAGTTAGGAACATCTTGTTAGATGTTCTTTGCTGTTCTTCTTGCTCCTCTCATCTCATCTCTCTTTTTTTCTACCTCACATCATAGGCGTAGATTTGTTTTTTGTACTTTTTTTATGTTGAAAATAATTTAGTATGACATGCTGGTAAATTAAGCATTGACCGCTACAGGGTTCTTGTTAGAGAACTCATGAGTCATGCATGCATATACAAATAATTAGCCTAGTTATTATGGTTCCTTTATGAACAATAAATAAACAGTAATGATAAATCACATGTGAAAAATACAAAAATATTAAATAATAGGCATAAATAAATATCATACTTAGTTCAATTCAATATTTTCATACTTGTTTTAACTTTAAATTAAACCAATAAGCTAAGTCACAAAATAATTTGCCTTGTACAGATGCAACACTACACACAGGACTCAAAATGAACATATCGTCATCTCATCAGCTTTGAATACCACTGCAAAAAACATAGGCTACACCCATACTCCCATTACATGCAAATATCAGCATTAATGTAAACAGCATTGAGTTATCTTAAAAACAAGAGCATGGCACCTTGCAAATGTGTAAAGTACAAATTAATCTCTTTAAATATATACAATCCACATGCAAAATTGTCTCTAAAATTCAAAATATTGTGCATTGACCCCCTCCTGGCTGCCAATGTTCAGGCTATACCACAGTTTTGAACATTCAAAACCTACCTAGTTTTACAGAGCATATTGTGTAATGCTCCACAATTGCTCCATTCTTAATGAACTCAGAACAAAGAGTTCAGACTTTCTGTTCAATGCACTTCAAATGAAACCTATATACCACTGCCTCGTCTCACCGCTTCCAACCATCTATTACCTATCGTCCTCTCTCTGTCTCTCTCTCACAGGCACACACACACACACACACATTCTATATGTAAAATGAGGTAGAGTGAGGGGAAAGTAGCAATGCTAAATGCAAGCCTTTGATCAAGAGGGTGAGACAGAATGTGAAATGGCACCACAAAGCAGCATGTAAAGCACAGGCAGATGACTCTGTCCCCAGACAAGCTATGTGTTTCAAATCTATAACAATTATGTTGTGAATAATTTGTGTACAATTTGTGTATTTGTCTTTTTTTTAAACAGTCTATAATAGATAAAAGGGTGCAGACTTTGCAACCTAAGTGATAAATAGCAAAAAAAGGATGAAAGTGTTGTTTAATTAATATATATCCAGAAAAGAAATTCTCCTGGCTCTCAACTAATGGGCCAGGGCAAATTCAGCATACTTCCAAATGCAGAGTGCAAAAACTTAATTAAAAATAACTCACATAAATAAAAATTTAATCTTGCATAAAACATAAAATAAAACACTCCCAGTTTCCATGTCAATAAAAAAAGTTTCAAAACAAGCAGCATTGTCATAATTACTTCAGAAATACAATAAGAATTAAAGCTGCAAGCAGCGATGAAAGGGCCTTCGCACCCAGGCTCACCGCCAAATTGATAAGCAATATAGACGACGCCATTGTTTACAATACAACTGGAGCATATGCCGCCGAGGTGAGGGGCGGGACATTTAGACGCGCACTAGAGGCGGTTTAGCCAATCACAACACACTGGACCGGCTAACCAATCTGAGCCTATTTCTGAGGAAGGGGCTTCATAAAAGCAGGAAATGATCAGCACATTTATAGGAGAAGGGACAGAGCGGTGTGGAATAAAGGTAAATTATGTGAAAAATAATGCTTTTTTTTTTTAAACAAAGCATTAACAAGTTAGACTGCACCCCATAAAACACAATAAAGCCTAGAAAAAAACAGTCAACCACCCCTTTAAAGTGGTAAATATAGGAAGAATATGCCAAAGTCATTTATATCTACCAAATTTCCTGCTGTCAACAGGTGGCGCTATGATTATAACTGAATAGTGGCCTTAAGATATGTTAAGGCCAGGACTCTTATCAAACATGTGAAGTTTGGGGCAGATCAGACATTGCATGTTCAAGTTAGTGTGAAACAAGTCATTTCCTGTTGCCAGCAGGTGGCGCTATAATTGTAACTGAATATTGGCCTTTAGATTTGTTCAGGCCAGGACTCTTATAAAATGTGTGAAGATTGGGGCATATTGGGCATTGTATGCATGAGTTAAAACAACTTCCTGTTTGATGGTATTAATAGCATGCTTTAGCACTTAGTAAGTGTTGCTAGCATATTTCTAACATGTTTAGCACACAATGGCATATTTTACTGTCTTGCTAATAGTGCATCACAGTGTTAAACATGTCACTTCCCATTGACAGTAGGTGGCGCTATGACTTTAACTGAATCTTGGCATGTTGCTGTGTTCATGTTGCAAGTTTCGGACAGATTGGACACTGTATGCCTGAGTTACATCAACTTCCTGTTTCACTGCATTGCTTTATCACTTAGCTAACTGTTGCTAGCATGTTTTAGCATGTTTCTAGCATGTTGCCAGCCTATTTAACACTTGCTGACGCTTTTAATATGTTCCTAGGAGTCCATAACCGTGTTAACCATGACACTTCCTGTTGCCAGGAGGTGGCGCTATGACTATAACTGAATATGGGCATGGCCATGTGTTCAGGACAGAACACCTATCAAACGTGTCAAGTTTGGGGCAGATCGGACATTGCTTGCCTGAGTTACAGCAACTTCCTGTTTCATGGCGAAAACAGGCCACCAGGGACATGCCCTTTGACGAAAACTCAAGATCTTCGCAATTTAACGTCACAAAGGCCTTATGATAACCCTCACCAAATTTGAAGATGATCAGATTAAAACTGTAGGAGGAGTTTGTCAAAGTACGAGGCCTGGAAATGGCAAAAACTGCACAAAAATTAGCAAATTTTGAAAATGAAAAATTCAAAATAACTTACTACCTGTTGGGTTTTGTACCAAGATTTTGTACCAAGAGACTTTTTTGAAGGTAATGGTGTGTTACATGTGTGTACCTGTACGTAAAACATAGCTCAAGGCGCACTCCTTTGAAATTTGACAGGTGGCGCTATTGAGCCATTTTGCCACACCCACTTCTGAAACCCATATCAGATGTAAATTTTTGCCAGTTCTGATGTATGTGCATGAGTTTTGGAGCATGTTTAGGCCCTCAAAAATGCGATTCCCTTTGGAGAAGGAGAAGGAGAAGGAGAAGGAGAAGGAGAAGGAGAAGAAGAAGAAGAAGAAGAAGAAGAAGAAGAAGAAGAAGAAGAAGAAGAAGAAGAAGAAGAAGAAGAAGAAGAAGAACCCAATAGGGTCCTAGGCTCGGGCCCTAAATATCTTATATCCTAAATAATAGTCAATACAGAGATATTGCGATAATCTAGACTTCAAATACAAAAGGTTGAGAACCATTGCTCTAGTATATATCGGTCTACAGCATTTGCAAGAACACATAATGATTCACATAATGAATACTTCAGTCTAACACATGGAGCCTTAATAGTTTGTAATGCGGTAAAATTATTTTTTGTATAGTTTCATATATATTGTGACTGACAGCACAATGACACTCTATTGAATCACTTTGCCGTGTGCTTATTCAAACCAGAAAGAATCATTTGTTCTTCTTTGATTGCACATGATTGAATCAGCTCTGAATCACACAGGTGTGTTCCACAGACAGTGGCAGAAATTTCAAAGGACTTTCAGAAAGCTACGGTTCCTTCACTGGAGTGTGTGATCTGACTTTGATGGTTATCCTTACACCTGTTTGAATCACCAGCTACTGCCTCTAATGTCCCGAGAACCGTACGGTTTCTTTGGTTATTATCTGTATGGCTCCGGCTGCCGTTTCCGCCCCAAACTCAGGAACATCTTGGAGCAAAAACTGCTCTCCTCAAAACAAGCTTGCTGTCAGTCATCCTAATGTTTATTTATACATTCATTGTTATTTGTGCCTAATTCTGTTTTATGTTTATCTGTAAGCTTTTTTCCCTGCCCTATTTTTCTAAACAGTTGCTATAGAAACATATCAGAAGGAAAGTCTTATTGAAGAATTTTCTCCAGTGCCAGAGTGTTCCTGCAAAGCCCATCCTGGAGAACAGAAACAAGCTGGTTCTGGCAGGCAGGTTTAATAAGCTGTCCCAAGACACTCCACAACAACCCTTCACCTAAAGCCCCAGCAGTCCTGCATCATGGCATCTTCAGCACAACCCTCTCTCCAAAACACATGTCCTCCACTCCTGAGCAGCTCTGTGAACAGTGAGCAGTAATTGTATGATAATACAGAAGGTGCATTCAGTGCTGGGTAGTGTTGCTTTCCTCAACGAAAATTATGACTAAATATTGTCGTCAACAAACCTTTATCACGTGACGAAAACGAGACGAGACGCAACGTAAATGCTGGTCATGTGACGATGACTATAATTAAATGTATAATGCAATATTGTTGACGAATTAAAACGAGACAAAATGTGGTTTACAAAATAAAAACTATGCTAAAATGTCTCTTCATTTTCGTTGACCAAAACGAGACGAAACGAAATGTTATAACGTTATTTGTCTCGTTTAGTCGAGTTATTATTATTATTTTTGCAGTATTTCTGTTTCCTGTGTCTCACTTCAGGGGCTGCATCAGGTCGCACTGCGCAGACGCAGGTGACGTCACTTCCTCAAGCCCCACTCACAGCATTATTTAGAAACACTGCATCTATTATATAATATCCATTTCTAATGTCGCCAATAATTAGAGATGCACTGAAATTTCGGCTGCCGCTCAGGATTCACTTTCACGTGGTGTGATGCTTTGTGTATTATCCCGCTCTATGCGTGTGCGCTCCGCTCAGTCGCTCA
>NW_015505718.1:381387-384115 GCF_001515645.1 Sinocyclocheilus grahami | reverse complement strand
AGCTGACAGGAAACATCGATGTAGTACAGTATTGTTTCTGTTTGCAATAGCCCTACTGTGTTGTAACAAGGTGTGGTAAATGGGCAACTCTGGTAACACTGCCCTCTCATTCATTGATCTGCAAACAGTTATGCTCATGTGTCCTCTGATAATAATAGCTTTCTAGGATTGAACATTATTTGGATAATTGGTAAAAAATAAAAAATAAATCGCCCTACTGTGTGTTAGACCTACCTGAAAAACTAAAAAGCAATTTATTTCATTTGTAGGCCTATCGTGATTTTTTTTATTTGTGCTATCATTAGTAATTTCTTTATTTGTTCTTATTTTATTATTAACTGCTTAGCCTCCTTGTCATTTTTTATTAAATTCAAAGTTTTAAAATCAATCTATCTCGTGCTACTGCAACAAAATTACCCAGCTGTAAAATGAAAAATACACTGAGTGAGCAAAACTTTGTTTAATTACCATTATAACTAGCTATCCGGCCGGCCAGCCGGGGTTCGTCTCTATTAAAATGTGTGTGTGTGTACTTCTAACATGTTTGGTTGGTAAAATAAATGTTGTAAATTCAAATCAGAGCGTCTTCCGTGTCTGGAATGGATGTATTCTTGAGTCTATAAGGTAACAATAATATAATAAGATAACCTTGTTTGAAATGGGTTTGGCTAAAAGAAAATTTTGGTTTCGTCTATACTACTAGGTACTTATACTATATTGACTGGGTTAAATAGAATTGCATTTCTAAAAAGAGACTAAAATACAATTTTTATTGACTAAAACTAGACTCAATGTCACCAGTTTTCGTCGACTAAAACTAGACGAAAATAGTCATGGATAATTCTGACCAAAATAAGACTAAAATGCTCAGACTTTTAGTTGACTAAAACTTGACTAGACTAAAAAGAGTATGAACGTGACTAAAATTAATAAAAACTAAAATGACAGCTTCACACAAAGACTAGACTAAAACTAAAATTAAAACAGGCCGCCAAAAACAACACTAGTGCAGGGATGGTGCTGTTCCCGCTTGTTTTATTGAAAATGGTACACGGGCCACGAAAGAAACAGATTGCTCGGCCTGGTGGCTCCTGTTGCTGTATCATTAGCCGGCCCTAATTGGATATTAATGACTGTGCTTTTCCATTACAGCAAATGGCACACCTGACAACGTTAATATTGTGGGGAGATAAGAGGAAACGGCCAAACCACCTCTGTGATTCCAAAAAGAGATGTGCTTAATGAACTAAAGGACTGATAGGGAAAACGACTTCCTTTCTGTCAACAGGATTTTTTTCCATAGAACATTTTCCTAGGATGCGTATACATGTTTTTAAGCATTTTTTCTGCAGCTAAAAAAAGAAAACTAATCTCAACTCAACTTTAAAATAAAATCTAAACTAAAGTTAAACGAAGATAAAACAAAATATAAAAGAAAATGTTTCGTTTTTAGGTTCAGAGATAGAAAACGAATAAGCAACTTGAATATTCGATCTCCACATGTGGGCGGGAATGAAATGCCCCTCTCCGCTGATTGATCAACCAAACATTTAATAGTCCTAAGAAAACATAATAAGAGTCCTCCGCTTCTATGAATTCTTAACGTGTTTATTTCTACTACATTTTATCTCTTTCTCTTCATCAAACAGCCAGATTAACGAATGGTTTGACACAAACTGCATGGAGGCAGAGCCCAGAAAATGTATTTTGTGTAGGCATAAATTCTGCAACCTACCCGTGAAATATTAGTTATCTCATAAATCTCATAAATATTCATTTACTTCGCACCTGCACTCACAACTACCTACTAGCCTAAATCTTTGGCACACCGCCTGAATTGTTATTATATTGAATTATATTATATTGAATTATTATAGCTAACCAAAAAAATTTACTATTTAAAATCTGTGTGGCAAACCTATGCGATGCACTGCAGAGTGGGAAGAATGCATTGTAGACTAGCGCAGACCACTATTAATTTATGTGAACATAGGTAGTTTTAGACAATAAACTGAGTTTATTTAATTAATATTGAGTATTGGCCAACTACCTGATGGCATACAAAATTGTTATTTTCTCTGCCAACAAAACCAAAGTCACAGAACCGTTGTGTGACTGACTCGCATCAGGCGCATAGAGTGGTGTATCATTCCTGAATGTATCAGAGTCTTTGAAAAACCCATTATTATAGACAACAATGCAATTACCAATTATTATAGACAGCCGCTTGATTTTATTCCTAAATGAATGAATGAAGCATTTTGAACAAATTGATTGAATAAAAGGCTCCTTTATTAACACAATGACTTACCGCCACCTAGTGGCGATATTACTTTCATAATTCAAGTATAATTTCATTTTATTCATATTTCTGTATTAAAAATGTTGTACAAAACATTAATCTCATTTCATTATACATTTGTAATGGCTGTGTAAATGCACGTACAGCCGTCTGATCAGCATTAAACTGTAAATACCTCTAAAAGCATCTTCAGACGCAGGTTCTATATCACGGAATACTGATTTAATTGGTAACAGCCTATTGTCATATTATTCTAATTTCTTTGATGTAAGAATTTAACATTAAAGATGACATTCAAAAGGTAAAAGGTAAATAATAATAATAAATAAATAAAAAACTGAAAATCAGTTGCCCCTTATGGGAAAGTTAATTTCTGACACTGATGACACTGGCTTAGTGTTCGAAGTGTTATTTCAGGGTTTGGAT
>NW_015505718.1:379427-380370 GCF_001515645.1 Sinocyclocheilus grahami | reverse complement strand
TTTTGTGTAGGCATAAATTCTGCAACCTACCAGTGAAATATTAGTTTGTCTCATAAATATTAATTTACTTCGCACCTGCACTCACAACTACCTACTAGCCTACATCTTTGGCACACCGCCTGAATTATTATAGCTAACCACCTATTAAAATCTGTGTGGCAAAACTGCAGCATGGGAAGAGTGTATTGTAGACAAGCGCAGACCACTATTCATTTATGTGAACAGGTAGTTTTAGACAATAAACTGACTACTATTGGCCAGCTATCTGATGGCATACAAAATTGTTATTTTCTCTGCCAACTAAACCAAAGTCACAGAACCGTTGTGTGACTGACTCGCATCAGGCGCATAGAGTGGTGTATCATTCCTGAATGTATCAGAGTCTTTGAAAAACCCATTATTATAGACAACAATGCAATTACCAATTATTATAGACAGCCGCTTGATTTTATTCCTAAATGAATGAATGAAGCATTTTGAACAAATTGATTGAATAAAAGGCTCCTTTATTAACACAATGACTTACCGCCACCTAGTGGCGATATTACTTTCATAATTCAAGTATAATTTCATTTTATTCATATTTCTGTATTAAAAATGTTGTACAAAACATTAATCTCATTTCATTATACATTTGTAATGGCTGTGTAAATGCACGTACAGCCGTCTGATCAGCATTAAACTGTAAATACCTCTAAAAGCATCTTCAGACGCAGGTTCTATATCACGGAATACTGATTTAATTGGTAACAGCCTATTGTCATATTATTCTAATTTCTTTGATGTAAGAATTTAACATTAAAGATGACATTCAAAAGGTAAAAGGTAAATAATAATAATAAATAAATAAAAAACTGAAAATCAGTTGCCCCTTATGGGAAAGTTAATTTCTGACACTGATGACACTGGCTTAGTGTTCGAAGTGTTATTTCAGGGTTTGGAT
>NW_015505718.1:325703-378949 GCF_001515645.1 Sinocyclocheilus grahami | reverse complement strand
AAGTAATTTCTTTTCATATCTGTCATATTATTTAAGTTCCTCCTTTGTCTAGAACGCAGCGTATTGTCTAACACAAAAGTTATGACTGTATGTTCACATAAATTGATAGTGGTCTGTGCTTCACTACAATACAATCTCCCCACGCTGCAGTGTGTTCCGCAGATTTGCCACACAGATTTTGATAGTTAGCTATAATAGATCAGGAGGTGTGCCAAAGGACCACAGGCTCTGCCTCGGTATGGTTTGTGTCAAGCCATTCATTAATCTGGCTGTTTGATGACGAGAAAGAGATCAAATGTAGTAGAAATAAACATGTTAAGAATCAATAGAAGCGGAGGACTATTATTATGGGGGGTTTTTTATGACTATTATTATGTTGTAATGTTTGGTTGACCAATCAGCGGAGAGGGGCGTTTCATTCCCGCCCGCATGTAGAGATCGAATATTCAAGTTGCTTATTCGTTTTTGACATAATTGCCAATTAATGCAAGGCAGGTGCAAAGAGGAAATGAGAAAAAGGAGAGATGTTAAAAGCGATCCCAACACATTAGCCAGTCCCACTTAGATCTGTAGTAAACAAATTCCCTTTAAATGAAAGCCAACCCCTCTGAGGCCAATCATACCAAAGAATGAAGAGAATAACTTCAGTGAGGTTTAGCAAACTCACTAATTGCATTTTTAAATGAAGGTGAATTATTTTTGTGCTAAAAGGTGAAATCTAATGAATTGGTCTTGAGATCAAAGAGCAGTTAAAGCAGAGTTTGGCTGCAAGAAAAGTATACGCTGACATGTTAGTGCACTCTTTGTTAAGAAATACTGTGCTTATTCAGAATGACTCTAAAAGATGAACACTAGGTGATATAGCGAGCAATCGAGACATATTTGTAACGATTTTGCTGAAGGGGTTGAATTCCCATCCTTATGAAAGTGTTAAGATGGATGTTTCAATATAGCGTCTCTGATTTAACCCTTTAAGTGTCACCCGTCCCCTCTGTGGGACGCCTAAGTTTATTTCATTATATTACAATTAAATCCTAATCTAATCATGACAAACTATATATCGTTGGAAAGGTCTAAGACTCCTAAATAGATATTTTACCAATGTTTTTGTAAAAAAAATTATGTAGGAAAAGTAATAGATTAATTTATGTCAAGAGTGCACCTCAAAAATCTACATCATAACAGGAGTTCTGACCTTTGTCAAAAAAGTCTTCTTTTTGCCTTTTTCTCTATCACACTTTAGAAATCATCAGAAATTATATATCAATTGAAAACTTTAAATCTCTAAATTCATCCTTTGAAACCCATTTTAAAATCAAACATTGCATTACAATGAAAATGGTACATCAATATGTTACAAAATATTTTCGTTCATGAATTATAAAAATGTAAGTTTGGATCGTGCACTTTCACGTCTATGTTCAAAAATGTGAGTGACAGTTAAAGGGTTCAACTTAATTACCAAACAGTACAACAGTTGGGAAGTTCAGTGCATTTCTGTGAATTAGTTCAAATTGTTTCAAAACTCAAGACTAAATCAAATTCTGAAAGATTTGCTTATGATTAACAAATGACTCTGAGTTGGCTTTAATGAATCAAACACATATAGTACAACCAGTGCAATCTGATTCACAAACAAACGGCTATGAATCTTTTTGTTTTTAAAGTTACTAAGTTTCAAATCAGTCTGATGAATCCTTCACTGACTGAACAGAAAGTTACACATACACATACACAATATATATATATATATATATACACCAAGCGGCAACCTTCCGGTCTCTCTCGTGAAACCAACATGGAAGTGACTAAGGCCCTGTCCACACGAACGCAGTTATTTTTAAAACCGCAGCTTTTTCTACGCGGTTTGGCCGTTCGTGCAAACGCAGCACCAGTTCACTGAAACCGCACATTTTTGAAAACGCCTGCCAGGGTGAAGATTTTCAAAAAATCCGGTTGCAGCGTTATCGTGTAGACAGCGAAACCGGAGTTTTTGGCTTGTGATGTCGAAGCATGCACTGTTATCTCTGCCTACTTCTGATTGGCCAACATGGCTTTACGGTTGAGATTATATCGCCACCTGTTGGTTTGGCATGCTCTTGACAGTGCTTCATAGCATGTATTTGCGTTCTCATGTGGACGGAGATTTTTTTTAAAAATGGAAGAAGGAAAAACTCAAGTTTATAAAAATACCCGTGTACGCGTGCGTGGACATGGCCTAAAACTGCAATTCATCGACTGGCTGCTAGAGTCTGGCTCCAAAAGGGAGTCGGTCCCTTATGGCGCTTTTCCACTGCTTGGTACGATTCGGCACGGCATGGCACGGCACTGCACGGCTCGGTTTGCGTTTCCACTACAGTTTAGTACCGCTTTAGAGTGGGCAGGATTATTCACATGTCGTTATAGTTGCGCTGCCTCTACTACCGCGATTCCAGAAAAACTTTTTAATTCCGTGTCACCCCATGAAGCTCTCGCTGGATCCGCTCCTCTGCTATCAACAAGAGGAACATCTATACTTCCTCAACAGACAATGAAACAGCCATTTTTCGGTTGTTAAAAAAGGTGCGCTCGTTCAAAACAGTTGCGTTCGATCCTTCGCTGGCTGTGCTGATTTAAGTCTAGCGGGTCTGTTGTGTTTGTGTCGCAAGTTCAACACAAGGAGGTAGTGACAATTCTCTCTGGTCAATCAGTGATCAGCAGAGTTTACACGTCACGTTTTGGTAACGGTACAGTTGACTTGGAACCTCAACCGAGGTGGTACAAAAAAAATTACCAGGTACCAGGTAATGTTCCCAGTGGAAAACCCCCCAAAAGTGAACCGTACTGAACCGTACCGTGCCGTACTATGCAGTGGAAAAGTGCCAATAGTCTCCCCATGTTAAAATGCCCAACTTTACAGCAGAAAAAAATATGTTTACAGCCTGGTACAAAAAGTGGTTTTGGTCTATATAGCTAATTTTGCCCTTCATGACAACTGTGAGGGGGGTGATTTTTTTTATAACTCATCTGTTTAAATTATGTTAAGCCTTAAAGTTCCATATAATTAAGGGCGTGGCCACTTGAGTGACAGGTGGATTGTCGCTGCTGTCACCACGTCGAGCTAGGTGGGCGTGGTTTCAGCAACCAGTTCCCGCCTCTTTGCCCATTTTCGATTATCCGGGAGTGACGCGCTGCCAAGATGGCGACGGTTGGCTCCACCAGCTTTGAGCTTCAAAAACGCTCTTCAGAAACCTACGGGTGACGTCACGGACACTACGTCCATGTTTTTATACAGTCTATGATATATACACATACATATTTGTGTACCTATGTGAATCAGGCTACACTGGATGTACTATATGTTTTTGATTCATTAAAAAGAGTCAACTCTGAGTAATTTGCTTGCAAATTATAAGCAAATCTTTCAGAGTTTGATTTCATCTTATAAAATAATTTGAACCAATTCACATAAATGTAACATTTCAAGAATTAACAAGAAATTATCATTATTGGAATCGGCAATAAAGGCTTAAAATGTAAATGTCGGCATCGGCCAATTTGAAAAATAATATGCCGATATGCCTTTCCGATAAGACAGATTGCTCACATGTGCTCAGGGTGTGATAGCGATTAGATACTTGAAGGTGGTCATACAGAAGGACGTGTCTGGTGTGTAGTCCCTACACTGCACGCATCTGCGGCACATTATGGTACATTCACACATTCAACTTCTACCGTGAGCAACGCCAGTGGTCTGATGCAACAGATCCTTTTTTGATTGCTATTTGTAGCAATAGCCAAAAATGCATTGTATGGGTCAAAATTATATATTTTTCTTTTATGCCAAAAATCATTAGGATATTAAGTAAAGATCATGTTCTATGAAGATATTTTGTAAATTTCCTACCGAAAATATATCAAAACTTCAGTTTTGATTAGTAATATGCATTACTAAAGACTTCATTTGGACAACTTTAAAGGCGATTTTCTCAATATTTAGATTTTTTTGCACCCTCAGATTCCAGATTTTCAAATAGTTGAATCTCAGCCAAATCTTGTTCTATCCTAACAAGACATACATGCTTGTAGTATTATGTACATTCTGCTGAACAATAGTAATGTATTTCTGCCACAATGTCAACCGAACACAAGTTAAACCAAACTTTTATTTTGATGGGTTTCCATGAATACCTTTATATTTCTATGTGTATACTGTATGATATGACGCTAGTTTTACTCAAATGAAACGGTTAATGATTTTAATTAATTAGACATGCTTTTTGATTAATAAAATGTAACCATTAAAAAAGGAGTCCAGAAAAAATTTTATGTAAAAAAATGGAATCCAGAAAAATTAAAACGGAAAAAAATTAATTTGGATAAAACTCTGGGACGGAAAAAAAAAACGGAATCTGGGAAAAAATATAACGGATTTCATAGGGCCTTAAGTTATTTCCAATGCTTTCAATGTACTCTCATAAAAAATAACTTTAATATTTACTTCTAACAAATATGTTTTTGCTCAAAACTAATAAGAATTAAAAATAATTTGTTTATAATTTCCACACAGGAGAGACTTGGCATTGTTTCAAAACAAAGGGAAATATATATCAGCATCGGCTATCAGCCAAAATTATTTGAAAAATATCAGCATATCGGATATTGGCAAAAATTTTATATTGTGCATCTCTACAAGAAATAATAAATATAATTTCCATGGTAACGTTTTGAGAATGTCTTTACATTACTCAAAGAATGTTAGCCGAATTTCCCAGTTAGCTGGAAAGATCCTAAACAGAGCAGCGTGGTTGCAGGAGGGAATTGTAATCTGTTACAGACTGACCTCAGATCCTTTTAAATATTAGATGTGGAGATTCAGCTTTAGCTGGTGCAGACACACTCTTAGGACCTGTACAGGTCAAAGATTTCCAGTCATGAACATTCAGAGCCTCAAACAAAGATAAAACAAGAGATGTTAGGTAAGATTTACCAGATGCCCGCTAGGAGAAATCCACCTGGATCATTCTTTAACAGTTTCATACAATAGGATATGCCAGCCAATTAAGTTAGGGAACTCTAACGAGTCAAGGCAATCATTTGTTATGAATCACTTTGTAAACTAAACAGATGGTTAATATAGTGTTTTAGAGTGCATGGATCCACACTGTCATTACAGCCGTGCCAGTTCTCTCCCAATCACTATCTGTCATCCAAGGACTAAAGATGCCGTCTCACCAAAATGATTTGCAACGCACGTTTACAGCACTTATCTGTAAGATAAGATGATTATGATAACCTTGGTCAATGACGTTTTTCCTCAAGATGAATTTGAAAGAGTATTGTGTATATTATTCATTGATGAAATTCTGTAGATAATAATGCCTCGATTGTGTATGATGATGCACTGTGACAGTGAAATATTGCTTTTACTGAAAAAGTCTTTTGAACTGTAATGTTTTATCATTTCAGGACACTGTAGTACACTTTGCATCCTTAGGGACTCTCTAGCCAGTGAGGTCAAGATTCTCAGTGTGGGTCACTTACTTTCCAAAATAAATATGGCATCAGTTCATGCATTATAAAAAGCTTTTACAAATCAGATAACATTGTGAAGCACAAGGCCCCCTCCTTCTCTGTGCATCATTATTAATGTTCATCTATTAAAATGCAAATTATGACAATGAGTCTGGATATTGTTAGCTTGTACATACCAGGTGTTGTTGATCGTTCACATTTTGCCCAGTGAAGATTACCATCTAAGGAAAACACAATATGAATCTAAGGTTTGAGGTGGTAAGACAATTAAAAAAAAAAAAAAAAAGAGACATCTCTTAAACTCACCGAAGCTGATTAAAATATACAGTAAAACAGTAAAATTGTGAAATGACATTACAATTTACAGAACAAAACATGACAGTTATTAAGGGTGTAACGATACACGTTTTCGTATTGAACCGCTCGGTACAAGGCTTACGGTTCGGTTCGGTACACATTACAAACCGAATGATTCGTTGGACTAATCCTATTACATTTGGAAAATAAAAGAGCTTAAAGTTTATGAAATATAATGTTCTTCTTGCCACTGCGCTCAACAAGGCAGCCCAAACGACTAACAGCCCATAAAGAAAAACACACTACTCCATTCAGGCATAGGCTGGACTAGCTGGTTCGTTGCAATATGGCTAGTTACTTGGGCTGGACAATAATTCAATATCGATATATATATGGCAATATTTTTTTTAAACATATTTCCGATATTTCGATATTCATTACCAGTGTTTCCCATACATTGATTTATGTGGTGTTTGACTTCGTTGAATAAACATGAGCACTGCACCTTTCAAAATCAAAACGCAGCGCAGGTGTTTTATATGAATGTATCTTTGAAGGGAACCAACTGACTTCAGAAAAGTTTCGATAGCATTTTCATTTTATCTGATAAAGTAGCGTTCATGAGTGGAGCTCTGCTTTGCTTAGGCCTACAGCTGTTACCGGGGAAACCACTGTTACTACCACTCCAGAAGCGCCTCCTGCTGGCAGAGAATGAGCCATGTTGTGCGCCCCAAATTGCGTACTTATGCACTATTCTATGACGTTTTGTAGTAGAAATAGTGCGAGTAGTGCGTTCACACTGAAAATTCCAAAAAGAAAAAGTGCACTTTAAATACCCGGATGATGCACTTAAATAACCGAAAAAATGAAGTGTGAAATGTTGGACACTTCATGCACTCAGTCGTCACAGCTTTAATTACGTAGCGAAGGGGGAGGGGCTATCAGACTCCGATTATGAATGACAAAATAACCTTATATAATGCATATGTACATAGTGTATGAGTGCATAGTGTATAGCACATCATTTAGTATGCAGCTATGTTTTTGTTGTTGCTCACTCTTTGTTTTTGTTTTCTGCAGAAACTCTGAGCACTTTTCATATACTTTATCCTGGCTGAAGCACTTTTGTTTCAATCTATAAAAATAATCAGCCTATGTTATAGTTTAAAGTTAAAGATATTAACATTATTAAGGTGAACCTGAGAGTCTTACATTTATGTGACAGTGATTTCACATTTTTTGTTTGTAGGAAGGCTAAATACAAATAAAAGGTGAACATAAATATATTTGTGCAGTTTTCCCCCCCAAAATATATAGTTTTATAGGAGGAGGTTTCATAGATTTGGCAAATGCATTTTTCAGACGTTTGTAGATACAGACACCTGTTGTGGGCATTCTTGGCAGTTTTTCTGAGGCTTTTTTTAAATATTGTACCTATCGATATTGGAATTTTGGAACTAGACGAAAACAAGGAGATACACACACACTCTACAAACTATCCCCGCAGCATTTAGGCAGGCATTTCCTACTGATTCAAACAGGGCTAAACAAATCACCGTAACAAATCATGATTAAAAAAATTTTGAAAATCAAAGAAATTTCTCTGCCATTTCTTTCTTTTTGCTGTATTGAAAACATACCGAACCATAACACCACTGTGTCGTATTGAACCGAACCGTGGATTTTTTTGAACCATTACACCCCTAACAGTTATGTATTTTAAAATTTTAAAATGCAATTTATTCTTGTAAATGCAAAGCTGAATTTTCAGCATCATTACTCGAGTCGTCAGTGTCACATGATCCTACAGAAATTATTCTAATATGCTGATTTGTGCTGCTCAGTATTTTTGTGGAAACTGTGATGTGTGTATATATATATATATATATATATATATATATATATATATATATATACATCACATATATTAGGACTCTGATGAATAGAAAGTTTAAAAGATGTTAAAAGATCAGCATTTATTTGACATAGAATTTTTTTTTTTATCACTGTAAAAGTTATTTTGATTAATTTAATGCATCCTTGCTAAAAAAGTAGGTGTGGGCAATTTAACCAAAATCTTATATCAGTATACGAGTAATTTTATTTCACGGTAGCAATATAAATCACAATATAGTTATTTTTGCTTTAAATAAGGTCTATATGATGTCAAAAGTTAGAAGTTACCATAGAAATTTCATAATTATTGTCACCAGTGTCAATATCACAAAAAAATACAAGTAATCAGTCAGCGATTAAATAAGAATAAACTAATAACAAGCAATAGGACAAAAAAAACTACAGCAAATAAAAAAAGAAATGCTACATGTATTGTAATCAAATGCATAAAAACACTGCACATTCTTCACATTGTAAATTAAATATATATTTTTTCTTATTAAAGTTACAAAAGTGATTTAGTCAAGAGCAGTGAGAGATTTTCTCTCTTTTGTTGTTTAATTAACATAAATGACAAACAGCAGGAATATTTGACTGCTGTCACTTTAAGAGCTTCCCGGATCCAATATACTGTTACACGTGTTTTCTTTCTCAGTTGTTTATTTTCACTTAAGACCGCAATGCTTAAAAATGTGTGCAAACGATATGTTTTCATGACAACATATAGCACAGCAACATCATGTGAGACAATAGTCCAAAATCTACCAGTTGACAAATTTCCACTGGTTAATCGTGTCTACCGTATATTGCCCGCTTCTAATTAAAAGTATTAATTTCTTTAAAAAAAATTATGACCCCAAACTTTTGAACGCAAGTGTATAACAAGACAAAACTTGAACAATATCCTAACAAGAGTAAGTGCTGTCAGAGAAGACAGGGGTGAGGAAGAGAAGGAGAATGGTGAATTGTGTGTTAGTTTGTTGTATACAGCGGGTACTACTCGGCCCGGCTGTCAATGGTTTGAGGAATGAGGCTTTATTCAGCAGGAAAGAGAGGCGGATTCAGACACTCTCAGTGGAGCTCGCCGATCTGCACAAGCACTATTTCTTCAACTGTGACATTAATATTTTATGGGTACGTTTGCTGTTCGATCTCTTGCCAGAGTCTGATCTGAATGCACAGCGTTGAAAACAGCTGATGCTTTCATTGTGTTCCCTGCGCGAAGACTTTGAGACTAAGCTGAGGAGCTTTGTGGACTCTGCTATACCCGATCATTTAGTACAAGGAGATGTTTATTTTTAACTGCCCAGAGAGCACTAGAGTTCAGGCTCTTTGGACAGTGTTTAACTCACGATGACCAGCACATGTGCGGGAGTTTGAAGCTGAAGCATTCAGGCTAATTTTGATCACATAACATCTGCAGGCATCCAGAACAGATTAGATATAGATTACTTTAGATTTGCTTATCTTCTAGAAGTCAACGGAGCATAACTACAGTATTTGCACTGTAATCGCCATTAGTCAAATGAAGCGCCTGTTGAACTTTTGTATGCTTTGCAGTTCAAACATCTGTGTAAAATGTAACTTCATTAACCATTCATAGAAGATGGGCATGTAATAATACCACATATTTATAATTACCAATAAATTGTTTTCTAAAAAGGTTGAATTTAAAATGCATTTTCAAAATTATCATTATTATTATATTTTCAAAAACTTCATCTAAATATTTAATATAAACAGACTGTGTGGTATTTGAAGTATTGGCGTGTTTACTCTGCCATCCAACCTTGCAGCCAGATGACCACAGATGAATTTTAACTTCCTCTTTCCTTTCTTTTGTGATGCAAATTAGTTCGTATATATATAATTAAAGTGATCAATATTCTGTTTTATGCTGTTCAGAGCTCGATACGCTTTCCCCGAGTTCCCGCCAGTCATCTATAAAATCAGCACCCTCAAACCAGTCGGCTTTGTTTACCAGACTTCAATCCGCGACTCTCCCTAAACACTGACAATCTGATCTGAGTCTAGTGAGTTTAAGACTGTGTTTGGGCCTAGAGGACAGAGATAGGTTTATTGGCTTTTAAAACATTTAGATATAGCTTAAATACTTATACAGAGTGTATTGTGTATAGATGTGTTTTGAAAGTTGGAAATTCAGAAGTTGTCGTTTTTATTAGATCAGCACCTAGTAATGGTTTATGGTTGATGGTCGATGGTTTCCCAGGGAGTTGCTATTTGGCCAAGGTGTTTTAGCTGGTTTGGTAATTCATTACTGGTCAACTTTTGGTTGGATTACTGGTTACAAATCGCGTTTGGTCTCATACTGTATCGCTTACCTTGTCAGTGTTGTGCGCTTTGCTTGGCCATTTGTTGTGATAAACAGCAAAGTGTGTTCAAGCGCCAGCAAAACAGTGTAAAGAAATACTCTTTGTGAGAAGCAGTCAATCAGCAGAAGTTTAAAGCAAATTGTAATTGTATTTATTTATTGTCTCAGTGTTTAGTGCAGTTGTCGTTGCTAGGAAACGCTTGTTTTGTTTACTGTGGAGACGTGCTGAAATCACGTTTGGTCTCATACTGTATCGTGTACCTTGTCAGTGTTGTGTGCTTTGCTTGGCCATTTGTTGTGATAAACAGGAAAGTGTGTCCAGCTGAATTAAATTTAAGTTTTGTTAAACTAATAAAAAAAAATAAAAAAAGCTTAGTTTACCGTGGAAGCAGTCGCGGTTGCGGTCGTGTGAACACTGAAGAGTGTAAAGATCACCGACTCTACCATGCGACTCCACCGAGCAGGGACACCGGCAAGGGACATAAGTATCGCTTTTTATTTCTCCTCTTCCCTATTACTTGTTTCACTTCTGTTTCAGTTTTTTATAACCATTTCTTACTATGTGTGAGTAAGTTGTTGTTATTTTAGCATGTGTGTTTGGCTCAGTGTTATTTTTTTTTAGGATTACTGCTAAACTAATGTAGTTTGATTTGTATTAGTTATGTATTTTAGTTTTAGTTACAGTTGTAGTAATGTTGTCATTTTATTAGTTTTTTATTATGTCTATATAGGCTTTTTATTTAGTTTTAGTTTTATTTATTTTGAGTTATTTCAGTACTTCAACATACAAAATGGAAATGAAATAATATATACAGGTGCATCTCAATAAATTAGAATGTCATGGAAAAGTTAATTTATTTCAGTAATTCAACTCAAATTGTGAAACTCGTGTATTAAATCAATTCAATGCACACAGATTGAAGTAGTTTAAGTCTTTGGTGGGTTACGACTAATCCTGGACCTGCGCGTTCTGAACCCGGCCCTTCACAGGCTCCCGTTCAGGATGTTAACGCAGAAACGTATCTTTCGATGCATTCGTCCGCACGATTGGTTTGCAGCGATCGACCTGAAGGACGCATACTTTCATGTTTCGATCCTTCCTCAACAGAGGCCGTTTCTCCGCTTCGCGTTCGAGGGGCGAGCATATCAGTACAAGGTCCTCCCCTTAGGGCTGTCCCTGTCGCCTCGTGCCTTCACATTCGCATTCTCAACTACCTCGACGACTGGCTCATACTGGCCCAGTCTCAAGCACAGTTGTGCGAGCACAGGAACGTGGTACTCAGCCAGTTGGGGCTTCAGGTCAACTGGGAAAAGAGCCAACTCTCCCCCGTGCAGAGGATCTCTTTTCTCGGTATGGAGTTGGACTCTGTCAATCTAACAGCGTGCCTCTCAGTAGAGCGCGCTTAGTCAATGCTGAACTACCTGGAGTCATATCAGCGCAGAAGGGCAGTTCCACTGAAACCGTTTCAGAGGCTCCTGGGGCATATGGCATATGGCATCCGCTGCCGCTGTCACACCGCTCGGATTGCTTCATATGAGACCACTTCAGCATTGGCTTCACGAACGAGTCCCGAGATGGGCATGGCAACGCGGCACTTACTGGGTCTCAGTCACCCCGTCCTGCCATTAGACCTTTAGCCCGTGGTCAGACCTTGCCTTTCTTCGGGCAGGAGTTCCCCTAGTGCAAGTGTCCAGGCATGTTGTTGTCTCAATAGATGCCTCTGCCATAGGCTGGGGTGCCATGTGCAAGGGGCATGCAGCATCGGGCACCTGGGCCGGTTGCATAAACGTTGCTAGGAAACGCTTGTTTTGTTTACTGTGGAGACGTGCTGAAATCACGTTTGGTCTCATACTGTATCGTGTACCTTGTCAGTGTTGTGTGCTTTGCTTGGCCATTTGTTGTGATAAACAGGAAAGTGTGTCCAGCTGAATTAAATTTAAGTTTTGTTAAACTAATAAAAAAAAATAAAAAAAGCTTAGTTTACCGTGGAAGCAGTCGCGGTTGCGGTCGTGTGAACACTGAAGAGTGTAAAGATCACCGACTCTACCATGCGACTCCACCGAGCAGGGACACCGGCAAGGGACATAAGTATCGCTTTTTATTTCTCCTCTTCCCTATTACTTGTTTCACTTCTGTTTCAGTTTTTTATAACCATTTCTTACTATGTGTGAGTAAGTTGTTGTTATTTTAGCATGTGTGTTTGGCTCAGTGTTATTTTTTTTTAGGATTACTGCTAAACTAATGTAGTTTGATTTGTATTAGTTATGTATTTTAGTTTTAGTTACAGTTGTAGTAATGTTGTCATTTTATTAGTTTTTTATTATGTCTATATAGGCTTTTTATTTAGTTTTAGTTTTATTTATTTTGAGTTATTTCAGTACTTCAACATACAAAATGGAAATGAAATAATATATACAGGTGCATCTCAATAAATTAGAATGTCATGGAAAAGTTAATTTATTTCAGTAATTCAACTCAAATTGTGAAACTCGTGTATTAAATCAATTCAATGCACACAGATTGAAGTAGTTTAAGTCTTTGGTGGGTTACGACTAATCCTGGACCTGCGCGTTCTGAACCCGGCCCTTCACAGGCTCCCGTTCAGGATGTTAACGCAGAAACGTATCTTTCGATGCATTCGTCCGCACGATTGGTTTGCAGCGATCGACCTGAAGGACGCATACTTTCATGTTTCGATCCTTCCTCAACAGAGGCCGTTTCTCCGCTTCGCGTTCGAGGGGCGAGCATATCAGTACAAGGTCCTCCCCTTAGGGCTGTCCCTGTCGCCTCGTGCCTTCACATTCGCATTCTCAACTACCTCGACGACTGGCTCATACTGGCCCAGTCTCAAGCACAGTTGTGCGAGCACAGGAACGTGGTACTCAGCCAGTTGGGGCTTCAGGTCAACTGGGAAAAGAGCCAACTCTCCCCCGTGCAGAGGATCTCTTTTCTCGGTATGGAGTTGGACTCTGTCAATCTAACAGCGTGCCTCTCAGTAGAGCGCGCTTAGTCAATGCTGAACTACCTGGAGTCATATCAGCGCAGAAGGGCAGTTCCACTGAAACCGTTTCAGAGGCTCCTGGGGCATATGGCATATGGCATCCGCTGCCGCTGTCACACCGCTCGGATTGCTTCATATGAGACCACTTCAGCATTGGCTTCACGAACGAGTCCCGAGATGGGCATGGCAACGCGGCACTTACTGGGTCTCAGTCACCCCGTCCTGCCATTAGACCTTTAGCCCGTGGTCAGACCTTGCCTTTCTTCGGGCAGGAGTTCCCCTAGTGCAAGTGTCCAGGCATGTTGTTGTCTCAATAGATGCCTCTGCCATAGGCTGGGGTGCCATGTGCAAGGGGCATGCAGCATCGGGCACCTGGGCCGGTTGCATAAACTTGTTTAGACTAGTCTTAAAAAGTTAGCCATCTATTTTCTTTCTTCAAGACTGGTCATAACTTTTTTAATTCCGTTATGAAAAGGTAGATTGGTCTTATTTGTATTGGAAAAGTAAGACTGATTACCCCTTGGCAACTGCTAGTTGGTCAAACTAGTTCTTAATATGGTGGCTAAGTTTATGCAACTGGCCCCTGGACAAGGCCTCGTCTGCAGTGGCATATCAATTGTCCGGACGGACAACACTGCGACCGTTGTGTACATTAACCACCATGGAGGTCTACGCTCCCGTCGCATGTCACAACTCGCCCGTCATCTCCTCCTTTGGAGTCGGAAGCATCTGAGGCCGCTTTGCGCCATTCACGTCCCGGGCGAGCTCAATCGTGCAGCTGACGAGCTCTCTCGTCAGCCTGCCCTTCCGGGAGAATGGCAACTCCACCCCGAGACAGTCCAGCTGATCTGGAGATGCTTCAGGGATGCTCAGGTAGACCTGTTTGCCTCTTCGGATACGTCCCACTGTTTTACTTCCTGTCCGAGGGTACCCTCGGCACAGATGCGCTGGCACACAGCTGGCCTTGGGGCCTACGCAAGTATGCGTTTCCCCAAGTGAGCCTTCTCGTACAGACATTGTGCAAGGTCAGGGAGGACGAGGAGCAGGTCCTCTTAGTAGCGCCATACTGGCCCAGTCGGACTTGGTTCCCAGAACTGATGCTCCTCGCGACAGCCCCTCCTTGGCATATTCCTCTGAGGAAGTATCTCCTTTCTCAGAGAGGGGGCACCCACGCCCAGACCTGTGGAATCTCCACGTGTGGTCTCTGGACGGGACGCAGAGGTTCTAGGTGATCTACCTCCAGCGGTAGTAAACACCATCACTTCAGCTAGAGTGCCCTCTACGAGGCATGCCTACGCGCTGAAGTGGAACCTGTTTGTCGATTGGTGTTTTTCCTGGCGGGAAGAGCCCCGTAGATGCCCGATCGCGGTCATGCATTCCTTTCTGCAAGAAGGGCTGGAGTGAAGGCTGTCTCCTCCACCCTTAAAGTGTATGTTGCCGCTATCACAGCACATCATGAAGCAGTAGATGGCAAGACTCTTGGAAAGCACGACTTGGTCATCAGGTTCCTTAGGGATGCGAGGAGGCTGAATCCTCCGCGCCCCCACCTGGTACTCTCTTGGGATCTCCTCTCAGTCCTGGCGGCCTTGAAGGACGAGCCCTTCCAATAGCAGACATCTGTAGAGCTGCCGGCTGGGTGACACCTAACATGTTTGCGAGATTCTATAATCTCCGTGTAGAGCCTGTGTCCTCTCGTGTACTAACCTCAGAGGGTCAGTAACACCGGACCTGCTTGGTGTCGATCACGCTTGCTGCGCCATTCCCCTCTACAGACCGGATATGTGCGCTTAAGTGTATCTCAGTTCAGTTCCCCTTTTGGTGAACCCTGTTGGAGTTCCTCCCGCACCCTCGGCGCTCAGACGGAACACCAGACGCCAGGTCCAGCACTCATGTGTGTGCCCAAGGTCAGCCCATGTGGCCAGTCCATGTGTGTAACTTCCACATGATACCTCCTTTATGTAGGATGTGGCTTCCGTAGCATTCCCCTACATGGGTACGCTTTCCCAGTGTTATCCAATATTCCACAGTACGGAACATAAGTGGCGGACACCTCTGCCTAAGCCCTGTCCTATCTTCCGCCCCAACTGGCGTGGGGGGACTTGCCGGCTTTCGCAGGGCACTGGAGGGGGTCTGCAATAGTGGCGTTCAGGGAACGAGGGTTACATACGTAACCGAGACATTATATTTCATTATCATATATTTTTACTATATATAGTATTTATATTTAATTTTAGCTTTATTTCAAATAACAAGAATGATTTATAATATTTACATTTTTAGTTAGCAACAACAACACTGGCTTGGGGTCAATCAGATTACAGAATAAAAACATATAGCAGAAAACATAATTAAGACAAGCTCAAGTTTGTACAGCAGTCATATAATGATATGATACAATTCATTGCATTAATTAACATTTTATATCCCTAAATGTAATAAGCTAACAGTAATTATTTTGGTTACTTAAGTTCATAATGAGTTCTAAAAGATTGAGAAACATTATAACTCAACCTGATACTTCAATGATAAGAATATATTTCAACCCATTTAAATGGCCTTGGAGACTCTCAGACCTCAAACAGAACACAAGGGCTGATAACTCTTATGGCAGGCCTATAATATTTTATTTACTCGATGGAATGACCCTTAAAGAGGTCATATGATGCGATTTAAATTTTTTCTTTCTTTTTGGAGTGTTACAAGCTCTTGGTGCATAAAGAAGATCTGTAAAGTTGCAAAGACTATAGTCTCAAATCCAAAGAGATATTCTTTATAAAAGTTAAAGGCGTCATATGATGCGATTAAAATTTTTCCTTTCTCTTTGGAGAGTTAAAAGCTCTTGGTGCATAAAGAAGATCTGTAAAGCTGCAAAGACTAAAGTCTCAAATCCAAAGAGATATTCTTTATAAAAGTTCAGAGTCAGCCATACCTACCTAAATGGCTCGTTCTAACACGACCCCACATACCTACGTCCCTAACTGGGAAGATTTGCATAATGCCGCGCAAATGTTCACGCAAAGGAAAAAGGCGTAACTTTTATTCTCGCTGTAGTATTGTTGTTGCCGCCGCTGCCATGTCGTGAAGGCGCTGTGAAAATGCTTCGTTGTGAAAGCGAAACTACTTTGTTTGGCCTTCCAAAAGAGGACGATATCCGCTTCGTCATGCCTAGAGCTGATCCGTGCTGGTCGCTGAGGAAATACATCAACTTCGCGCTGTGGATCGCCGGATCGGCTTTCACCGTGGACGAAGCGGAGTCCAGCCCGGGATCGTCACATGTGGTTGCCGCAAGCCTCCTTCGTCGAATCTGCCGGCCGCGCCGTTCTCAAGGTCGCTGGCCATTCCTCACTCTAGCCCGCCATGTGTGACGCTGTGTGACGCATTTTATGGAAGACTTGAACCTGCAGATTAGCATACAATGGGTCTGTGCTCAAAGGCTGTTCTATAAAGTGGGGCAGTTCCATCTTTGCAAGGACATTCTGGCGCTTCTGACTCACAGCCTGTAAGTACATTTTTTATATTTAAATAATTTGCCACTGATGATTGAAACACGAGTAGCGCTTGTTGTTTGTCGTTTCTCCGATCACAAATGCAGACATGGTTTTATGTTTACGCGGCACGATACGCAACACGTAAAAACACAGTGCAAGTCATTATAATCAGTAATTATGTCCCCACTGGATGCAACAAATGCCTCGTTTGTAATCGGTTTTATTGGTTTTGTCTGCCGGGACACGCCATCACAGTGTGTTAAGGGGCATAACATTTCCGTCACACGCTTGAGGTATTCAGCCAATCACAACGCACTGGATAGCTGGCCAATCAGCGTACACCTCGCTTTTCAGAACAATGAGCTTTGTAAAAATCGACGCGTTTCAGAAAGGCGGGGCATAGAGGAGCATCAATAATGTACATTATGTGGAAAATAATGTGTTTTTTAACCTTAAACCGCATAAAACACATTGCATTACACCAAATACACAACATAATGTTCTTTTTAGCAATGTCATATGACCCCTTTAATACAGATGCTGTCAGATCAAGGCATAAATGCCAAGTTGTGTATAGAGCTTGAGCTAAGATGTCAGATTTTTGGGAGATCTGATTCAACATGACACTGAGCATCGAGTGACGCGATTCAGCGGTTCCCAGATCATTGATTCTTGTAAGCTGCACTGTAGATCTCGGGTTTGATGGGAGACTGACACATGCTCATCTGGAGGTAGAAGACACAAAGGCAGGAGAGGCAGAACGAATAAAGCGAGTTAGCGCTCATGATGGAGGGCTGAGAACGAGAGCTTTGAAATCCCCCCCACACAAAATGATGTGCTCCAGAGGACACTCTCAATACGCTTCCTTGATCTTTTGGCTTATATAATATAATTAAAGACTTTAAGCAGGCTTTACAGAGACAGGCAGAGCTCGCGCAGTCAGGGGAGGAAAAAGGAAAATCCCTTAAGAAGGCCCATATGTGGCTGCAGACCCGTACTGCTTCCTCTGAGTCTCTCTCTCTGTGGAAATCGCTTCGTTCTGGTGCTTGTGCGCCCGCACGTAGGCATGTGATGATACATACGCATGCACGCTCTCACCCACGCTCACACACACTCCATAAGCTGGAAAACTGTGACAGCAGAGAGGAAATCAAAGCACAATTTTGTTTCGAAACTCACAATAATTTACTGTGTTTTTGACATCTAACATTTCAACTTCAGTTGTTATCTCACTGATATATGTGTGTTGTACACAATATTAAAGTGTTTTTATTTAAGAGATATATCTAATAATATATATTTGGCATGGTATCCCTTGTGCAACAGTAGTAAACGGCTGGGACTTTTGTGTGTAGTGATTGGAAAACTTGGCAGGCAAAGACGCAGATGTGATAATCAAGTCTTACGTAACGCTGACACACAGTAATGCAACCTCTGAGTCTCCATTTCCCTCAGCTTAACTTAGAGCTTACAGCACTATATTCCATCTCCACAGGCTGTCAGCCTCCGAGCGCTGCTGAATCAGTATCCGTAGCATTTTGAGAGTGTGGACTCACTCGTGATAACACAAGTCCTTCTCACACACACTAATTGACATGAAATTGACAAACTTCTATCATAAGCATGCATAAAACATACAATACACAAAACCATATACAAGAAGGTGGTAATCAGATATGGCCAGCTGCCATATCACCCTGTAGCCCAAGACTGGTTGCCCACTGAAGCTAAGCAGGGCTGAGCCTGGTCAGTACCTGGATGGGAGACCTCCTTGGAAAACTAGTTTGCTGCTGGAAGAGGTGTTAGTGAGGCCAGCAGGGGGTGCTCACCCTGTGGTCTGTGTGGGTCCTAACGCCCCAGTATAGTGACGGGGACACTATACTGTCAACAAGCACCGTCCTTCGGATGGGACGTTAAACCGAGGTCCTGACTCTCTGTGGTCATTAAAAATCCGAGGATGTCTTTCGAAAAGAGTAGAGGTGTGACCTCGGCATCCTGGCCAAATTTGCCCATTGGCCTCTGATCATCATGGCATCCTAACAATCCCCAATATCTGCTGATTGGCTTCATCACTCTGTCTCCTCTCCACCAATAAGCTGGTGTGTGGTGGGCGTTCTGGCGCACTATGGCTGCCGTCGCATCATCCAGGTGGATGCTGCACACTGGTGGTGGATGAGGAGATACCCCCTGACAATGTAAAGCGCTTTGAGTGCCTAGAAAAGCGCTATATAAATGCAACAAATTATTATTATTATTATTATTCATACACAATGACATGGGGATATGCATGATAGAAAAATGTGTCTATGAATTAATGTAAGAAGTCTTTTCCTATAGCTTACAGCACTATATTCCATCTCCACAGGCTGTCAGCCTCCGAGCGCTGCTGAATCAGTATCCGTAGCATTTTGAGAGTGTGGACTCACTCGTGATAACACAAGTCCTTCTCACACACACTAATTGACATGAAATTGACAAACGGAAGAGGCAAGCGTTCTCTAATTTGAACTGTGAATCACAGACGTCATTTACAGGCTTTTCTGCCATGGATGATTTGGTCCCCACAGCTTCATGAAATAGGTTGGGACTGGGATCTATGCAAAAAAAAATTTTTAAATTTTTGGACATAGGTTTTTATTTTATTAGTGGGGATTTACAATGAGATGCAGTGGTGCTTGAATTTGGTATTTTCAGTTTTTATTATGTTCACTTTGGCATTCATCAAAGTCAGCAGATAGGAAATACTTTTAAAAGCATCCCAAAATGTGTCACTGGTAAAACATCTGCATCAGTATAATGAAATCTTTGTCATTTATACTGTATGATGGTGGACATAGGCCTAATTGTATTTCATCGAAATTAATGGTTACTTTTAAATGGATGTTAATGGGGAAACATGCTTTTTATTTGTGGTGCTTCGGATTAAGTGATAAAATGTAGTTGCAAATATTTTACAAAATATGCATATCTCTGTGCCAATAAAATGTGCGAAACGTCATGCTTTGCTATCAAATTATATGTAATATCTAAATTAATTGAACTTATGGTTTTCCTTGCATTTCTGAGGCACTCGAATTCCTGAACATGTTGAATGATGGGATACGCATAGCCTCAGACACCCTTACTTATTTTCTGTGGCCACGAAAATATCCTTTCTTAGAGTTGATATGAATTTATACTGAATGTTTGCTGGACGAACAGATTAGTTGATTGTAATATTAATTCTGCTATAGTTACTACTGGCAGCTGAGGTAAATAATTATAATTAATTATAATTGTTATTATTTATATACATTTCCCCTAATTTGCTACATCATCTACTGCTGATTTATGTAGTAATGATTTAAATAAATAAATAAAATGACCTTCAATTAAATACAATACATAAAATAAATTAACAAACACTCTACTACAGACGAGATCTCTAGATCAATGCATGACTATTTATTAAAAAATATATATACATATTTATGCATTACCTAATTAATTTTTTATGAGCTAATCCAAGTTATGTCACAGCACATGCTTTCTCCACTCAACACTCTTCGAAACTTGTTTACACACCACAAAGTGATGGTCACACCTCGAACGAAACAGCTTTTAAGTTAAAAGGTTAACATATGTTTCCATTTTTTACTTTAGGCTTAAATAATTCAGCTGTAGTCCTTCGTAAACTTTTAAATGCCTTGAGAGGCCAGACAGTGGGCACCCTCACTGAACCCCGTGTGGCTGAAGCGAGCACAAGCTACTGTAGCTCGCGCCTGACACGGCTGTGTAGATTAATGTTCAGTGCAGTGAGAAAGGAAGAGGCTGGCTTTGTCCCAGTTCATGCCAGAGGGAACTGGAGTTTATTTTAGTCACTGTAGTTATGCAGAAATAGGAAAGAGGCCTGTGACATGCGAGCAAGCTAAAAGCAATGTTCACATGCTAGCTGCAGCACTGCCGGCACAAATTTGCATTGCGTACATGTAAGTACACCTCCATGTTATTGCAAGTCTGTATGATTTTCTTTCTTCTATGGAACACAAAAGAAGATATTTTGAAGAATATTTGTCCTTAAAACAAAAAAGGGTCCAAAACAAAACAAATTGTACAGGAGAACATTTTGTGTTCCAGCCAAACAGGGTCAATTAATGTTGAGTGGACTTTCCCGTTTATGGTGCCATCAGTTTCACTTCAACATTGCAATCTACACAGCAACTGTTTCAATGTATCAGATAATTAATAAACTTACTGATATAACAATGGTTTATAAGGTAATTATTTTCTTTCATAGTTACTTCGTCTCATTAAATGTAGTAACTGTTTCAGACGTTCCACAGTAACTGTGCTTCATTAGTCTTGAACTTAACTTAACTTTTTATAAGCTTTCCTGGTATGAGGATTTCCATCAAGAGGTCTCTTCAGTTACGCCACATCCACTGCGATTGTGACCCTAAGTGCTCTTGGTGACAACCCACAACAACTACAGCAAATACTACTCTCTGTGTTGTTGTAGCATCTGTGTTAAAAATGAATAAAATATGAAACACTCTTAGTACATTTATCTGAAGCCTTTCCTTTTAAATTAGGAACTACTGAAATGGATTAGATGGGTTTGGTCTTCTTAGCGCTTCCCATCAAAAGCAGGCTTTCCACGTGAGGCCTGAGGGTCCATCACTCACAGCCCACATGTATCAGCTAAGCTCATGACTTACGTTATCAATTTAGTCACAGTGTGATTATTTAAATTATATTTGATGACGGCTCCATATTGGCAAGAACACAAAGGTCGACTACTACTATTATTCTTTAGCCAAGTATCAGCAAAGGCCTGGAACGACCGTTAGCGTTCCTCTCATCTCCCTCATGCTGCAAGTCAATTTATATGGTGAGAAATTTTTAAGGAAATAAAAGCGGGGCAAAAGAAATTAGGAGTGTCGTGGGAGGCGACTAGGATCTGTGAGCATGATTTATGGCATTTTGCTCTTTAAGTTAAGGATGGCAGAGGCCGTTCCGTTTGCAAACAATTCAATCACAGAGCCCTTCAGTCCGGACCCTTTGCAGAAGTAATTACCAACCCACCCTGAAGCACACATCCATCTTAAGGCTTTAAAAAGCCACTCATTCGTCATTTATGGAAATCAGCGGCTGCTTCCTTCTCAGTCATATGGTCGGCATCTAAAAATACCTCAGGGGTCATTTGCCATGCTTATTGCAATCAATAAGGATCCATTCCAACAAGGACACATTTTTCGCTTCATTTTTTGGTGCTACGGAGAGATATGTTGAGGTAATAAAGGCACATATGAGGGCGCATATAATTTTTAAACATGTACTTGTATCGGTTTCAAAGTGCTTGCCTGTTCAGTATCATTCACAGCCTGGTTACTGGCTGACAGAAGCCACAAATCAGTTCTTATATTATTTTATTAACTCAGCAAATAGTGGTAACACGCTTAATATGGCATTGCTTAGTGTTGACAATGTTATGGCAATTACGTTATGCAGAAACAGTATTTGCTCATTACCATGAAAAAACTGAAATTGAAAAAAATATATATAATATTATGATTAGAAATGTCCAAACATTCAAAATGTTGGGGTCGGTAAGATTTTTTACAATGTATTTGAACACCTTTTATGCGCACCAAAGCTGCATTTATTTAAATAGAAAATGATTTATTCAAATAGAATATATTTTAAATTCTAATATATTCCTGTGGTGACAAAGCTGAATTGTCAGCAGTCATTAGCAGACATTCAGTCTTCAATGTCACATGATCCTTCAGAAATCATTCTAATATGCTGATTTGGTGCTCAAGAAACATTTCTTATTATTGTCAATGTTGAAAACAGTTGAGCTGCTTAATATTTTTGTGGAAACTGTGATGCATTTTTTTGGTCGGGATTCTTTTATGAATATACGTTCAAAAGAACAGCATTTATTTATTTTGTAACATTATAAATGTCTGAACGGTCACTTCTGATCAATGTAATGCGTCCTTGCTGAATAAAAGTATTAATTTACTTACCAAAAAAATTTACTGACTGACCCCAAACGGTAGTGTAATGTAAACAATTTCTTTCACCAGTGATAACATCCGCAGAACAAACCACTAATGTCTGATCACATCTCATTGTAGCACACACTAATGGAATGAAAACTCTAAGACAATTGGATATCCATCCTCTGCAATAAATACCACCTGCCACAAGGGACCAATTCAGCCATGGCAAAAACTCCCCAACGTCCACACCATAAATGACACCTATGCCTCAGCTTAACTCAGAGGTTATCCTTAGAACTAACCTCAGCCTGTCCCAATCCCCTTGTGCAAGAAACAAATGCCCTAGTCTTGTTCTGCTTTCGGACAGTGTGTATTGGGCTCCCTGCAGGAGTGTGTGATCTCTTGGGAATTTGTTTCTAAACACCATTCTCTGTCCAGAGTCCCCAGGGAAGAGACTGCTAAGCCCAGCTGTGTGGAAAGAGCTGTGTTTAGCATACAGCACTGCATCACATCTCACAATAATGAGCAACACCTACTTTCAACTGATTCTTAAAGGGGTCATATGATGCAATTAAAATTTTTTTGTTCTCTTTGGAGTGTTACAAGCTCTTGGTGCATAAAGAAGATCTATAAAGTTGCAAAGACTAAAGTCTCAAATCCAAAGAGATATTCTTTATAAAAGTTAAGAGTCAGCCACTATGTGGGAAGATTTGCATAACACTGACCAAATGGTCGTCACATGTGGTTGCCGCAGGCATCACAGTAATGTTAAGGTGCGTAACATTTGCATCACACGCTTGAGGTATTCGGCCAATCACAGCACCCCTCGCTTTTCAGACCGATGAGCTTTGTAAAAATCTACGTGTTTCAGAAAGGTGGGGCATAGAGGAGAAACAATAATGTACAGTATGTGGAAAATAATGTGTTTTTTTAACCTTAAACCGCATAAACACATTTCATTACACCAAATACACAAAATAATATTTTTTTTTAGCAGCGTCATATGACCCCTTTAAAATGTTATACTTTAAACATACTAAACTGAGCCTTCTATGCATTGAACTTGCATCTGATATGCACAATTAAGAAAAAAACTAAGAAATGAATTATAGGATGTGATTAAGTAATAAAATGATTCATATATTGATTTAGCTGCGAAAAACCCCCTCAAATGAAACCATTTCAAAGGCATCATTGTGGAAGATGAGTAAAGCAGTTAATAGACAGACTTTCAAAAAAAAGTAGTAGTAGTAGTAGCAGTAGCATATGGATCAAGAAGAACATATTTCAAATGCATTCTTGAATTTTTTTATTAATATTAATATTATGCATTAAAATAAAATATAACCTTAAACCTTTCAATTACCAGACCGGATTATTAACTAGACTACATCAACAAAGAAAATCACTCACTGCTTTTGACCCTGAATCATTTCAAATTTATTAAAACACTATTCAGTGTTTTAGTTATATACTAGATTTTTCGATTTCTGTAGTATGTCTTACTACATGTTAAGTTTATTTAATTTATATTTTAATAAGTAAATTAAACAAAAATAGCTATATAGAAAATTTTTCATACAGTGAAATAAAAAGACTTTGGTCATATCGCCCACCCCAGCTCTGATGTTCTTGAATAATCCACATGTCCTTATATCATACTGACACATTAAAATTGGGACTCCCTAAGAAGTTGAGAGTAACTAGAGTAATCCCATACGTAGGAGGTCGGTCTGTGGAAGCCATATTTATCTATTCAGCAAAAGGGCCTGTAAAAGGGGAATTGCCATTTGAATTCCCAAACGGCTGCTACTCTCCTCCCTGTTAAACATCAAAAACCCAGTGGCTGGTGTGTCTTTTAATACGTGTTGGTGTTCTAGAAGCTGTCAGAATCTATGTGGCGCTGCAGCTCTGATCAGAAACTCAGGGGTGGTTTGGTCTCCAGCAGAGATGAATATTTGATATTTCTCGTGATTAAAGGCCTAACAATTTAAATTATACAGTAGACAAGTTCCCCCAGAGCATGCCCAAGAACCATGGCATGTTGCATGAATTATTTACCTGTCATTTAACTCCAAAATGCCATATCTACTTACAGGGTAGCTGACCTTTGACCTCCCTGTGCTTAAGCAAAATTTAGAGCAGCCTGGTCAGGTAGAAGCACTTATGCATTGAAATAGAACAAAAAGATGTATGCAGCCTGCTTGACCAGCATATGTTGCTGGTCCTAAACATTGTATGCTGGTGTCCCCATGAGGGTTTAGAACTAGCTCAACCAGCAAGATAACTTTGGTCAACTAGCTTAAAAACAGCAAAGCTATGCTGATCCCCCAGCTGGATAAGTACAAAATTAACACAAACCAGCTCAAACCTTAAATGTTGTTCTTTTCAGCAGAGAGAATTTACATTTGCAAGGGACTAACAGCTGAAATGACTAATGCCTGGGAATGAAAAAGCTTAAAGGTGTCATATGATACAAATTTTCCATTTCTCTTTGGAGTGTTACAAGCTGTTCGTGCATAGATAAGATCCTTAAAGTTGCAAAGACTAAAGTCTCAAACCCAAAGAGATATTCTTTATAAAAGTTAAGACTGGTCCACGCCCTCCTAAAACGCCTCGTTTAAACATGCCCCCACATGTCTACGTCATTGTGTGGGAAGATTTGCATAACACCGCCCAAATGTTCACACAAAGAAAGGCGGCGTAACTTTTATTCTCGCTGTAGTATTGTTGTTGCCGCCGCCATGTCGTGGAGATGCTGTATGTTTCGTTGTGAAAGCGAAACTACTTTGTTTGGCCTTCCAAAAGAGAACAATATCATCGTTCTCTTTTGGAAGGCCTAGAGCTGCCTAGAGCTGATCCGTGCTACTTAAATCAGTTGTTAAATTGTATACACTTTAATCCGTAATTATGTCCCCACTGGATGCAACAAATGCCTTGTTTGTAATGGGTTTTATTGGTGTTGTCTCATCGTGCCGGGACACTGCATCACAGTATGGTAAGGGGCGTAACATTTCCATCACACGCTTGAGGTATTCAGCCAATCACAATGCACTGGATAGCTGGCCGATCAGCGCACACCTCGCTTTTCAGACCGATTAGCTTTGTAAAAATCGATGCATTTCAGAAAGGCGGGGCATAGAGGAGAAACAATAATGTACAGTATGTGGAAAATAATGTTTTTTTTTTTTATTTAAACCGCATAAACACATTGCATTACACCAAATACACAACATAATGTTATTTTTAGCAACGTCATATGACCCCTTTAATAGATGCCATTTGGTGTCAAGACATTTTAAGGCAAATGCACAAGATGAAAAAGCAATGTTGTCATTTGTAAGCACTTGAAATGATCTCCAGCTCATTTATGCACAAACACACATTGTTCCACTTACAGGCTATTTCGGTTTCCTTTCCATTTAAAGCAGTGCCATAGAGAATAAAGTCAGTGCCCTTACCCCTGATGGTAGGCTGTGGTTCCTGCATCAGGTGTTTGAACAGGAGCAGGTCTGATAGGTGTTTTGTGAAGTGTTTCCATGGCTGCATTGGGCCTCAGAGCACTGCAGATTTTTGGAATCCTGATTTAGAAACACAAGGTCAGAGTCCTCCGGCTTACCAATCTAAATTGGGGAGCGTGTTTGAGTTCGAAAGCCTGCTGAAACTAGAATCGTGAAAGTACTAACATACCTAGAGGGGCATATCCAGAAGGCAAAGAAATGTTTTGAACCTTTGAGCTCAGTAGCAGTAATGACTAAAGTGAAAGGCTTGGCAATCAAGTGAGAATCATTGTTTTTCAGAACACCTCTGGAGATTTGTCTTCCTCTCTGGGCATCGTGTTCTTGCGCATGCACGTTGTTACTTGCGCAATGTTTTCTTTCAGCGCTTGAACGAAACCCCAATTTGCAAGCTTGTAGTCAAAGTAGAATGGCATAGAATAAAAGAGTGTGTTGCACAACATTCGTATAAAACGTCTTTCTATTTATCTGTCCTCGCGTAACGCACGCAAAAATAAATAAATGCAAACACATGGAGTCCATATAAACAAACCAAGTGGCGTAGTCTCATTCACGACCAAATGATTCGCATGAATGATTCCTCTTAGCGAATCAAAACATTCCGAAAACAAAGACGTTTTTTTTCAGGGAATCAGAAAACATATAGCCTACCCCGAATATCTTGATCTGGTATTCATTTAGTGAATCAAAAAAATTCCGCCCAAGTTTATGAATCGGATCTCTTTTTAATTTTTAATATTTTCAGGTTTCGTCCTCCATGCGAAAATACTAACAAGGTACTGGTTTAAAACTTAGTCTTGAAGATTCCTTCACTGAATTAATATTGTTCATGTTTAATACTACATAAAGTCCCAAAAGGTTTAGTTATGTAAATAATAAAATAAAATAAAAAACACTTTAAAAAATGCCAGCAATGATGCACATTACCCAAAACCCTCCAAAGAGTTATATAAATTTTAGAAAATATACTTCTATTTTTGTTGTTTCATTGATATTTGATAAGACATTTCCCTGGCTGTAACTGAAATTAGGCCACTCTATCATAATACTTCAGGTATAAAGGAAAAGATCCTTGTAGATTACATTATTTATTTTGAACAAAAATCTATATAACTAGGTTAATTCAATTCATTAGTTGATGTAACTCCCTATGCTTATGAAAAATAAAAACAAAAATCTGTGGCTGTATAATATGAAAACATTAAAAATGTGTGTTCCTTCTTTTCTTTTCTTTTCTTTTCTTTCACATTTGAAGAACAAATTATAGATGGATTGCGTTTGTAACATATATTAGAAACACTACAATATTAGAAATATTAAATACTACACATTTTTGTGTATTAGTACCAGAGCACATGGCAACCTGATGGACATTTTTATTGATTGCCACGGATGTTTGAGACTTTTTTTTTTATTTCTCTGAGAAAATTACCAGGGGAAAAAAATGACCAAAATGAAACAAGAACTGAAATGAAAAACAGATAAAAACTGAATGAAGTACCATGATTAATAAGGTTTTGTTCAGTTATAATTCCTCTATCTTTCCTCTACACAGTTATTGAAATATACAGTAATTCATTCGCTATGTTCAATTAATATGCCACACGTAGCAGTTTCATAATAAATGATGTTCCAGTGCGAAACAGGTTGAGTGAGCTCTACGTTTTGGCCTAAAGCAGGCCAGCACATCTCTGCTGATGATGCATGTTCGATGTTTTCTACTAATTTGTAACAAATGCGTTCCGTGTTTTGACTTAAACTCGCTCTCCTAAAGGGGTTCTGTCAGTAAACAGATTCATAAATTACCAGCATTATTAATACGATCGTTTCTCTCTATTCCAAATGCGCATCCAAATCTTACAGAAGTCCATGATGTGAACTGTCAGCAGTTTTGGTAGGCCAGAGTTTGCCAGCAAATGTGGCATATTCAGACTGATTTCCAAGAGCTTATATGGCTAATGTATAATTGTGAACCTAATCATATTCATAGGTGAACCGCTCCATTCAATCGCACCAGAAGTTTAACCTAAGTAAAAGGACACTTGGACACTTTAAATAACGCGTGAACTGAAAAGTTCTGCCTACGTCTGTGGTGTGTAGATATAGGCCTACAGTATGTCTGTCTGAATGTGTAATACTCTTCCTTTAAGTCCAGTTTAGGAATGACGGATGGCTTTATGGCTGTGTTAATTACCCAGCTGGTTAGAGTAATTAATGAGTCTGTGTATATCCTGTGTCTGCAGTTGGCCACCCCAGAATGCTGAACAAGATTAGCTTAAGTATATATTCATTGGTGTAGATAAGAAATCTGGCTGGAATCTATAGCATTCATTTCTAAGAACAACAGCAAATTCACATACAGGCTTTAAATTGACCTTGGACCAGGCAGATATTCTCAACCTTGGGGTTTAATAGTAAATAAAGATTCTCAACCTTGACATATATCCACACCCCTGCACCCCTGGAGGATTTTTGGTTTGTCACAAAAGGTTAATATTCAAAAGTGTCAGGGAGCACCCTAAAACTGCTGGTTTGCTAACACTTATTTGTGCAAAGCAGGATTCTCTGCTTGTTTTTGCATCAAGCTCAAATACTGATTCACATTGGATATAACAGTGGAGATGAAATGCAGTTTAAACTCTAATGTCAGACTTTGACAAGACGCATCTTGATACACAAGTCCAACACTATCGTTAGACACTATCATTAGAAAGGATGAGAGCTAATAAAGAGATGCCCAAAATGATTTGTTAAAGGGTTAGTTCACCCAAAAATGAAAATTCTGTCATTAATTATTCACCCTCATGTCTTTCATAAATGATGTTCCAGTGCGAAACAGGTTGAGTGAGCTCTACGTTTTGGCCTAAAGCAGGCCAGCACATCTCTGCTGATGATGCATGTTCGATGTTTTCTACTAATTTGTAACAAATGCGTTCCGTGTTTTGACTTAAACTCGCTCTCCTAAAGGGGTTCTGTCAGTAAACAGATTCATAAATTACCAGCATTATTAATACGATCGTTTCTCTCTATTCCAAATGCGCATCCAAATCTTACAGAAGTCCATGATGTGAACTGTCAGCAGTTTTGGTAGGCCAGAGTTTGCCAGCAAATGTGGCATATTCAGACTGATTTCCAAGAGCTTATATGGCTAATGTATAATTGTGAACCTAATCATATTCATAGGTGAACCGCTCCATTCAATCGCACCAGAAGTTTAACCTAAGTAAAAGGACACTTGGACACTTTAAATAACGCGTGAACTGAAAAGTTCTGCCTACGTCTGTGGTGTGTAGATATAGGCCTACAGTATGTCTGTCTGAATGTGTAATACTCTTCCTTTAAGTCCAGTTTAGGAATGACGGATGGCTTTATGGCTGTGTTAATTACCCAGCTGGTTAGAGTAATTAATGAGTCTGTGTATATCCTGTGTCTGCAGTTGGCCACCCCAGAATGCTGAACAAGATTAGCTTAAGTATATATTCATTGGTGTAGATAAGAAATCTGGCTGGAATCTATAGCATTCATTTCTAAGAACAACAGCAAATTCACATACAGGCTTTAAATTGACCTTGGACCAGGCAGATATTCTCAACCTTGGGGTTTAATAGTAAATAAAGATTCTCAACCTTGACATATATCCACACCCCTGCACCCCTGGAGGATTTTTGGTTTGTCACAAAAGGTTAATATTCAAAAGTGTCAGGGAGCACCCTAAAACTGCTGGTTTGCTAACACTTATTTGTGCAAAGCAGGATTCTCTGCTTGTTTTTGCATCAAGCTCAAATACTGATTCACATTGGATATAACAGTGGAGATGAAATGCAGTTTAAACTCTAATGTCAGACTTTGACAAGACGCATCTTGATACACAAGTCCAACACTATCATTAGACACTATCATTAGAAAGGATGAGAGCTAATAAAGAGATGCCCAAAATGATTTGTTAAAGGGTTAGTTCACCCAAAAATGAAAATTCTGTCATTAATTATTCACCCTCATGTCTTTCCAAACCCGTAAGACCTTCGTTCATCTTCAGAACATAAATTAAGATATTTTTGATGAAATCCGAGAGCTCTCTGATCCTGCATAGACAGCAACGCAACTACCCCGTTCAAGGCCCAGAAAGATAGTAACGACATCGTTAAAATAGTCCATGTGACATCAGTGGTTCAACCGTAATTTTATGAAGCTATGAAAATACTTTTTGTGCACAAAGAAAACAAAAAGAACAACTTCATTCAACAATTTCTTCTCTTCCGTGTCAGTCTTCGACACACATTCACAAGAGTTCCAAGTTGCATGCGTGTGGCACTGCTGGCGCAGAAGCCGGTGTTCTGACGCACGCTGTACATAAAACATCCCTAATCATGTCTGAAGATTTCGACAGAGAGGATGACTTGAAATGTTTTGCCAAGCCTTACTTATTTGAACCAGAATATACAGACAATGAACTAAGAGAGAATGATGTTCTACGTCAGAACACCGGCTCCTGCGACAGCAGCACCGCACACATGCGTCTTGGTACTCTTGTAAACACGTGTCAAAGACTGACACGGAAGAGAAGAAATTGTTGAATAAAGTTGTTCTTTTTGTTTTCTTTGCAAACAAAAAGTATTCTTGTAGCTTCATAATATTACTGTTGAACCACTGACTACTTACTATTTTAACGATGTCCTTAACTATACCTTTCTGGGGATTATGATAGCTATACTGTATAAACGGATAGATATATACTGTACGGTTAGTCACTTTGAATAAAAGCGTCTTCCACATGCATAAACAGCTCTGCCCGATAGAGTTAAGGCTGTAAAAGTGCACCGTCCTGTGATGTTATCAGTCTACTCATACATAAAACATCTGTAAAGAGTGATGATCCATTTATGTGAGTGACATGAAATTATGAAACACCTAACAGGGGACAGAAGGAGCGAAAAGATGTAGAGAAGGGGAGGAGGAAAAGACTGTAAAGTGCTGCTGTCTGAATGTTTAAGGGCAGAAGGGTGCCATTGGTTAAAGTCTGACACTTCAAAGCATGCAGCAAGAGCTGCGTTTGATGTAACGCAAGCCTAAAAGCAAACAACTGTCTGTCTGCTTCTGTGCTACATGCATCTCACATGACCCTGTGGACATTTCATCTAACGCGCACACACATTCGCACACAATCGCCAGTTTCCCATGTGTTTACTTTACCGTTATCACTCCAGTGCTTTTTATGGTGGTGTCACATTTCCTGTCCCTTTTGGCAATTCAGTTTTGCTTTAACAAGTTAGAACCTGACAAGCTTATAATTTGTGACATTACATCTGTAGGTGATTTAATGAAATTCTTCAATTGGAAAAAAAAGCAACAATTTTCCATTTTTGAAATGCCATTTCCATGGAAACCCTGCAGACAGACAGACACCAGAATGGCTCACTTTTCTTCATATAAACAAACAAAGGGTAATGACCACAGAAGAGGGGCAACAGTAAATCTACGTGCAATAAAAGCGTGTCTTCCAGCCACAGTTTACATTTCGCAGCATAATATTTCTAAACACGTGTCAAAGACTGACACGGAAGAGAAGAAATTGTTGAATAAAGTTGTTCTTTTTGTTTTCTTTGCAAACAAAAAGTATTCTTGTAGCTTCATAATATTACTGTTGAACCACTGACTACTTACTATTTTAACGATGTCCTTAACTATACCTTTCTGGGGCTTGAACGTGTCAGTTGCACTGCTGTCTATGGAGGGTCAGAAAGCTCTCGGATTTCATCAAAAACATCTTAATTTGTGTTCCTAATATTAACAAAGGTCTTATGGGTTTGGAATGACATGAGGGTGAGCAATTAATAGCAGAATTTTCATTTTTGGGTGAACTATCACTTTGAATTTCTTGGTTTGCACAGTCAGAAAAACATTGACTAAATAGCTAAATAAAATGATTCAAAAAAGGTTGAGGATCCCTGCATAAAGAACAATTCAGTAAAACATCCTGCAAAATAAAACGATTTCATGTACTGTATATGAGACTTAGAAAGAGTTATTCTGGTCTATTCTCATTGCTGCTGATGTCAGTAGAAATGATTCACGTTCTTCTAAAGAAAATGATAGTAGCTGGGAAAACTGCAGTCATTTCACCACATTAAGTCTGTGCATTATTCAATTATACTGGCTATATAGTGTTTAACAATACAGCTTGTCTAAATAATTTCCAGTGGCTAGGAATTATGTTTCAAGTGCAAATAAAGATACCTCACAAATAACCAAAATTCAAAAGGGGAGACCCATCCTCTTCTGGCTGGCCTGGTGGAATAAATAGCCTATTGAAAGGATAGAGTGCCATTGTAGTTACAAAAAGAGGGCACTTCTTCCACAGCTTAGTCCATTTGTCTGCAGTCCATTCTGTCCACTTCTGAATAGGTGGTTAGTGCGAATAGTGATATGAAGCCACGTCACTGCATTTCCAGCACAGATAGGTCCTATTCACTTCAATCCGATGAGGTTAGGAGGTTTAAGCTTTATTTAAGACCCAAAATGAACATTCTGTCATTATTTACTCTCTTGTGTCCTTCCAAACCTCTATGATTTTCTTTCTTCAGTGGAACACAAAGAAAGATTTTTCATTCTATACAGTGAAAGCACACAAATCTGAAAATGTACTATAAAATATATGGCTTTATGCACCATATTCAACCTCTTTAGAATCATTATGATAGCTATACTGTATAAACGGATAGATATATACTGTACGGTTAGTCACTTTGAATAAAAGCGTCTTCCACATGCATAAACAGCTCTGCCCGATAGAGTTAAGGCTGTAAAAGTGCACCGTCCTGTGATGTTATCAGTCTACTCATACATAAAACATCTGTAAAGAGTGATGATCCATTTATGTGAGTGACATGAAATTATGAAACACCTAACAGGGGACAGAAGGAGCGAAAAGATGTAGAGAAGGGGAGGAGGAAAAGACTGTAAAGTGCTGCTGTCTGAATGTTTAAGGGCAGAAGGGTGCCATTGGTTAAAGTCTGACACTTCAAAGCATGCAGCAAGAGCTGCGTTTGATGTAACGCAAGCCTAAAAGCAAACAACTGTCTGTCTGCTTCTGTGCTACATGCATCTCACATGACCCTGTGGACATTTCATCTTACGCGCACACACATTCGCACACAATCGCCAGTTTCCCATGTGTTTACTTTACCGTTATCACTCCAGTGCTTTTTATGGTGGTGTCACATTTCCTGTCCCTTTCGGCAATTCAGTTTTGCTTTAACAAGTTAGAACCTGACAAGCTTATAATTTGTGACATTACATCTGTAGGTGATTTAATGAAATTCTTCAATTGGAAATTTTTTTTCATTTTTGAAATGTCATTTCCATGGAAACCCTGCAGACAGACAGACACCAAAATGGCTCACTTTTCTTCATATAAACAAACAAAGGGTAATGACCACAGAAGAGGGGCAACAGTAAATCTACGTGCAATAAAAACGTGTCTTCCAGCCACAGTTTACATTTCGCAGCATAATATTTAGAAATATTTGATCATTAATGTGCAGAGAGACAATGTAATCGCAAGGGTTATTAAAAATTACGAGAGAGAGAAGATTAATGCAAATCTCAGGAGTTTCAGTCTGGTCAAGTGGATGCTCAGTCATGCTCTAAATAAAATGTGGCTGAGAGAGAGATTGGATGATCACAGTGAAACTGATTGATAACAGGGACGTACATTTAGACTAGATCACTTGAAGCTGAAGTGTGTCATTTCTGTGCCACTAACATCACAGAATTACTTTGCTCTCAAGTGTGAACTTAAATTTCTCTCTTCACATTCAGGTCAAAAAGCCTCTTTAAAGTCAATCCCCGGTGGATAAACCATCTTATCTACCATCTTATACTTTTCATTGTTGATTATTGTAGCTTACTCATAAATTTGTCACATTAAGGAAGTAAATTGCTTTGGAATGCCATTTTATGTTGACATTTTCAAACGAATTAAAACATTTTCTAAATAATCACTCTCTCACAGTGTAAAAACAAGTGGATTTAATTGAGGCTAAATGTAGTTTTTACCTACATTGTCATTCCTTTCTATGACAGGCACTAATTAATTTCAGACATTCTTACTTCAGCTTTTAAAACACATTGTCTCCTAATCTAACCATTTTCTTTTCCTATTTATTTCTATCATTTTCTCTCTCTCTCCTCTGATATGCACAGCATGCTCTAAATTGATCAGGCTTCTACTCAAGCCGATCTAAGCTAAAGATCAACAGGGTTCAGTGAGACACACACACACACACACACACACATACATACACAAGGGTGGACAGAAGATCACACATGTCCCGCAGGGAAATGCCAACCTGATAGAGACATATGAGAATCATTAAAGACACAAAATAGAAGAGAGGGCTGCTATCAGCTCATAGAATCAATCTGCTGCTAGTGGATACCACAGACAAACCTTGTAAAGAGAAACAAGGAGATTCCTTCTTACTGACTTACTGAAACAATCATGAAAATAAAACATCATAAAAAATTAAATCAATAAAATCCTCTGAAGTCAATAAGAAGTAGTAAAAGAAGAAATATTAGTATTATTAATGCTGCTTCCAGCATTACAACTTTTACAGTAGTATTATTGTCATTGATGTATGATAATATTATTATCTGTATCCCTGAAATTATTGATCATATCCCTATATAGCACATGCACTGTTGACTGTATGAATCTGTTTCAAAAGACTTTCATGTTTCTGCCATTGTGAAAGTTCTCACTGTTTTATCAACATGACGTTTTTCATATCGGGTTAAACTTTCAAAATGTAGAGCTTTGAATTCTTTCTTTTTTTCCCTCTTCCTCCTGAGGTCCTGATAATCACTACAATTAGAGCGGAGTTAATTAAGGTCTTCAGCTCTGTCTCCTGTTCACGCTTAACAATATAGATGCAGTCAGCAGCGAGAGAAAGCGATAACCCCACAGCCAAATAAGAATCATTAACCTACAGGCCAAGACTCAAAAAAACAAACTGGAATCTGTTAAATCTTTTCTTGAGCATGAAAAAGACATTTAATGAGGATTCATTATGTAAGTTCTCATTTATGTTCCTTTAAACCTTGTTGTCTATCAGCAAGTGTTTACAAAACCTGTAGTTCAACAACTTTTTCACCACAGAATAACAAGGAAAAAAGATTATATCCTCAAATAACAAAAGCAAAATACATATCTCACAAAACGAACATGTAAGGAATAGCTAGTTAATTTATCAAACAATTACAAAGAAATGTCAAGTAACACTGAATGAAACTGAAATAGTATGTTCTTGTAAAATATACTTCAATAATCTTTGGATAATGATCTCCAAAATCTTTTTTATGTGTTTACTATCTTAAAGTTTCCGCTAAGAAATAATAGTCTATAACAATGTGCAAAATAGTCTAGCAAGAAGATAGTAGGCTAATAATAATTCTAAAGTCATCTGAGGAAATTTTCACTACTATTGTTAACTCAAAGACAGAGTGAATCCACAGTGTGATAAAAGAGACAAGAAAATAGTGCCCGTTTCTGGTGTAATGTACCACCTACACTAAACTCTACCCTAAACTTAAAGGATTAGTTCACTTCCAGAATAAAAATGCCCTGATAATTCACTCACCCGAGTGTCATCCAAAATGTTCATGTCTTTCTTTCTTCAGTTGAAAAGAAATTAAGGTTTTTGAGGAAAAGAGGATTTTTCTCTGAAGTGGACTTCAATGGGAGATGAAATAAAGTGTAACCGTCATTTTTAGCTGGAAACTGCAGTGAATTGTGTTTTTGGAGTTTTGCAAAAATGCAGGTTTTTTCAGTGAGCCTATGAAATGTCTTTTATAAGCCAAATAGGTAAAACATGGCTAGATTTTACATGATTAATCAGCCTAGCTTATATTACTATCACTGCCCCGCAGTAAAGACTTGGTGATATTACAGAGTGAAGATGCATGGGTGAACTTTCCGTGCCCCCTTTTAACCCTATTTCAAACACTCGAATTGGTCTCCAAGGATACACCCTGTCTGCCTCTGTCTTTGAGTACCTGCAGGAGGAGGACGACTACAATCATAAAGTCACTCTGCTGCCAATGAGGCCACAATTATGTTAATTTACTTGAATAGGCATTATGGAATGTTTTGCATTACAGCAATGCTAGATTTATTAGAACTGGTCAGGTCACGTCAGGTGACTGTATTGCCTACCGAGTACTTAGTTATGCAGTAATAGTCCACTTTAGACATTCTATTAACAGTAAGTAACTTTGCAACTACATGTCAACTAGCAGTTATTAAAGTATTAGTAGACTGTCTGCTTAATATTTTCTAACACTTTGTCAACTTATTCTACTAACCCTAAACCTACCCTGTCTACTCTGAGAGTTAGTAGACATGTAGTTGCAAATTAATGAGAATTAGTTGACAAGTAGTTGACATGTAGTTACAAAGTTACTTATAGTTAGTAGAATGTCTAAAGTGGACTATCGAAATAAAGTGTAACCGTCATTTTTAGCTGGAAACTGCAGTGAATTGTGTTTTTGGAGTTTTGCAAAAATGCAGGTTTTTTCAGTGAGCCTATGAAATGTCTTTTATAAGCCAAATAGGTAAAACATGGCTAGATTTTACATGATTAATCAGCCTGGCTTATATTACTATCACTGCCCCGCAGTAAAGACTTGGTGATATTACAGAGTGAAGATGCATGGGTTGAACTTTCATCATGAAAATAAAACATCATAAAAAATTAAATCAATAAAATCCTCTGAAGTCAATAAGAAGTAGTAAAAGAAGAAATATTAGTATTATTAATGCTGCTTCCAGCATTACAACTTTTACAGTAGTATTATTGTCATTGATGTATGATAATATTATTATCTGTATCCCTGAAATTATTGATCATATCCCTATATAGCACATGCACTGTTGACTGTATGAATCTGTTTCAAAAGACTTTCATGTTTCTGCCATTGTGAAAGTTCTCACTGTTTTATCAACATGACGTTTTTCATATCGGGTTAAACTTTCAAAATGTAGAGCTTTGAATTCTTTCTTTTTTTCCCTCTTCCTCCTGAGGTCCTGATAATCACTACAATTAGAGCGGAGTTAATTAAGGTCTTCAGCTCTGTCTCCTGTTCATGCTTAACAATATAGATGCAGTCAGCAGCGAGAGAAAGCGATAACCCCACAGCCAAATAAGAATCATTAACCTACAGGCCAAGACTCAAAAAAACAAACTGGAATCTGTTAAATCTTTTCTTGAGCATGAAAAAGACATTTAATGAGGATTCATTATGTAAGTTCTCATTTATGTTCCTTTAAACCTTGTTGTCTATCAGCAAGTGTTTACAAAACCTGTAGTTCAACAACTTTTTCACCACAGAATAACAAGGAAAAAAGATTATATCCTCAAATAACAAAAGCAAAATACATATCTCACAAAACGAACATGTAAGGAATAGCTAGTTAATTTATCAAACAATTACAAAGAAATGTCAAGTAACACTGAATGAAACTGAAATAGTATGTTCTTGTAAAATATACTTCAATAATCTTTGGATAATGATCTCCAAAATCTTTTTTATGTGTTTACTATCTTAAAGTTTCCGCTAAGAAATAATAGTCTATAACAATGTGCAAAATAGTCTAGCAAGAAGATAGTAGGCTAATAATAATTCTAAAGTCATCTGAGGAAATTTTCACTACTATTGTTAACTCAAAGACAGAGTGAATCCACAGTGTGATAAAAGAGACAAGAAAATAGTGCCCGTTTCTGGTGTAATGTACCACCTACACTAAACTCTACCCTAAACTTAAAGGATTAGTTCACTTCCAGAATAAAAATGCCCTGATAATTCACTCACCCGAGTGTCATCCAAAATGTTCATGTCTTTCTTTCTTCAGTTGAAAAGAAATTAAGGTTTTTGAGGAAAAGAGGATTTTTCTCTGAAGTGGACTTCAATGGGAGATAATGGGTTGAAGGTCCAAATTGCAGTTTCAATGCAGCTTCAAAGGGCTCTACACGATCCCAGCCGAGGAATAAGTATCTTATGTAGCGAAACTATCACTCATTTTCTAAAAAAAAAAAAATATATATATATATAGTTTAACCACAAATGCTTGTCTTGCACTAGCTCAACCTCTCACATTATGTAGTCACATTGGAAAGGTCACAACATTTGCCATATAACCACAATTTGTGTGAAAATGAATAAAAGTTGTTGGTGTTATACTTACTCTAGTGGTCATTTTGGTAACACTTTATTTCGATAGTCCACTTTAGACATTCTATTAACAGTAAGTAACTTTGCAACTACATGTCAACTAGCAGTTATTAAAGTATTAGTAGACTGTCTGCTTAATATTTTCTAACACTTTGTCAACTTATTCTACTAACCCTAAACCTACCCTGTCTACTCTGAGAGTTAGTAGACATGTAGTTGCAAATTAATGAGAATTAGTTGACAAGTAGTTGACATGTAGTTACAAAGTTACTTATAGTTAGTAGAATGTCTAAAGTGGACTATCGAAATAAAGTGTAACCGTCATTTTTAGCTGGAAACTGCAGTGAATTGTGTTTTTGGAGTTTTGCAAAAATGCAGGTTTTTTCAGTGAGCCTATGAAATGTCTTTTATAAGCCAAATAGGTAAAACATGGCTAGATTTTACATGATTAATCAGCCTGGCTTATATTACTATCACTGCCCCGCAGTAAAGACTTGGTGATATTACAGAGTGAAGATGCATGGGTTGAACTTTCCGTGCCCCCTTTTAACCCTATTTCAAACACTCGAATTGGTCTCCAAGGATACACCCTGTCTGCCTCTGTCTTTGAGTACCTGCAGGAGGAGGACGACTACAATCATAAAGTCACTCTGCTGCCAATGAGGCCACAATTATGTTAATTTACTTGAATAAGCATTATGGAATGTTTTGCATTACAGCAATGCTAGATTTATTAGAACTGGTCAGGTCACGTCAGGTGACTGTATTGCCTACCGAGTACTTAGTTATGCAGTGACTTTTCTTTCAGATCCTGCTTTCAGGGAATTGAGGCTTGTTATACTTATAGGGGTATTTTTTTTCCTTTCGGTCAATCTGTATTAATTAAATTTAGGTGTAGAGCAACATTTATATAATAATCTGGCAGAGAGAAAACTGGTATTACACGCTTGAGAACACTGAGCTGTGATAGGAATGATGATTATTAGTTTGTGCCGCTTTCAAAGGCAATCATCGCTATTATTATTACTCATACTTAGGGTTAATGGATTTGAAAGTCACACCTGCACGCACATGAATGATACCTCAAATCATGCGGCTTATTGAGGAGAGGTGTGCTATTATTTTCTAAGCAACCAGACTAAAGATGTTCGCCTTGTGGATGTAAAAACAAGTTAAATAATATAAAGATGAAAATTACAGGCCTCTCTCATCTTTTTAAGTGGGAGAACTTGCACAATTGGTGGCTGACTAAATACTTTTTTCCCCACTGTACATATGAGTGAAACAGATAATAAAAATGTAGGGGCAGGGTCTTGGTTCTGTCTCTCGGTTGTTGATTGGATGGAGGCAGATCTGAATGCAAACTTGCAAAGATCAGGGTTTAAGTAAACTAAATGACTGGAGATGTTGGGCTTATGTCCACAGCAAAAAGTCTATAATTTCACTGGAAGATTGAGTTATCAATTTAATTAAAAATTACAAGGTCAAAACTATGTAAAAAAGGATGAATTGTACATGGATGAACTGATGAACTTAGATCAACATTGCATGCTTTCACATGCATTAAAAATTATTTTAGGGTAATTCTTCCATTTCATGAAAACTTACAGGAATAGTTTGCCTAAAATGAAAAACTACTTAAAATGTACTCTCCCTCAGGCAATCCAAGATGTAGATTTGTTTCTTCATTGGAACAGATTTGGACAAATTTAGCATTACATCACCTGATCACCAATGGATTCTGTGTATTGAATGGGTGTCTTCAGAATGAGAGTTCAAACAGCTGGTAAAAAACAATCAACTGACATCTTGTGAAGTGAAATGTTGTGTATTTGTAAGAAACAAATCCACCATTAAGGCATTTTAACTTTAAACTATTGCTTCTGGCCAAAATAAGTCCATAATCCATAGCAGTGCTTCCTAAAGTTAAACCATCTATCTCTGTTGTCTTCTCACATAAAAATCCACTGAAATATTTGTTTAGAACAGTTTTGGAGTGGTTTTACTTGTAAAACATGCTTGAATTGCACTCAGGTGAGGTGACTTTTGGAGAAAATGATTATGGATACTATTTTAGACTACTGAAGACTATTTTAGCTGGAAACAACAGTTTAAAGTTGGATTAATGATGGATTTGCTTATTACAAACGTAGTTTTTTAATTCACAAGACATTAACTTATGGACTGGAGTCATTTGGATTACTTGTGGATGTTTATGATGTTTTTATCTGTTGTTTGAACTATCATTATGACGGCACCCATTCACTGCAGAGGATCCGTTGGTGAGCAAGTGATATAATACACAATTTCTCCAAATCTGTTCTGATGAAGAAACAAACTCATCTACATTTCAGTAGATTCTCAAAAACAACAACAACAACAACAAAACTTAATTTTGAAAGTTGAAAGAAAACTTTCTGAAGTCTAGCATCTACATTAAGATTGAGCTCTTTGTCACACGTTTGCATGTGTTACTTACTTGTACCTATGAGGTTCACGGGTGAAGGTCTATGGAGGGGGTGTCAGTGGATATCACAGGCAGCATTAGGGAGCTGTCTGTTCTCACCACTTAGAGAAGTAGAGGCAGGTATCCTCTACCCAGGAGTCAGGAGACCCACACTCAAACACCCCACTGTCTTCCCCTGCCAGATTCACCAGCTGCCTGCCAAGCCAAACACGGGAGAAATATGAACCTGTCATACTATCAGAAGCCCTGCGTACGTCTGCTCCCGAAGCATCTTGTCAGATAGGATAAGAGGAGAGAGAGGAAAGAGACAAAGAGAACAGACAAAAGAGACACAGAGGGAGATAAATAAACATTAACGTTTTTAAAGAGACCGATCAGACCAAAGATTCTCTTATTTATTCACCCTCACGTTGAGTACAAAAGGAGAAGCTGTGAAGAATGTTTTTTTCTTCTATACAATGCTAGATGTGCACCTGTCAAGCTCCAAAAAAGCTGCATAAAAAGCATCATAAATGTGATCTATGCCTTATGTGCTATATTACTGTCAGGGATTCATCACAGTCACTTCAGACACCATCCAGGATAATTACCCAATCACAGTCACCTGAGCTCTGATCACCCGCACCTGCTGTCACCAATCAAGCCACACTACAAATACACACACAGCACAGTCACTCACTGTCCGGTCTACCGTTCACTCCTACGAACTAGTCTGGACTCTCTCCTCCAAATTCTCCTAGAACGAATTACCTGCTGTTCCTCCCACGATCCTCCAACGACTCCTTGGAGATGGCTCTACGATCTCCAACGTAACCGGCATACGATCCTCTCCATTGTCAGGGATTCATCACAGTCACTTCAGACACCATCCAGGATAATTACCCAATCACAGTCACCTGAGCTCTGATCACCCGCACCTGCTGTCACCAATCAAGCCACACTACAAATACACACACAGCACAGTCACTCAGTGTCCGGTCTACCGTTCACTCATACAAACTACTCTGGACTCTCTCTGCCAAATTCTCCTAGAACAAATTATCTGCTGATGGCTCTACGATCTCCAACGTAACCGGCATACGATCCTCTCCATCAGAACTCCGATAAGCACCCTGGAACCATTCACTGTGTTGACATTCACCTGCCTTTAACTCGCCTATTCCAGTCATCCCCTTACCCAGTCAATAAACCATCCTGTTTTGCACTTACCTGTTGTGTCTGGCCTTGCTTTGTGACAATTACAAATCTTCTGAAGATAAATAATAGTTTTGTGTGCGGAATATACTGAAATTTTAAATCACTGCTTGACATAATTTAAAAGAGCATGGACTTTCTGCTGTCAATATCTTCTTTTGTGTTTCATGCAAGAAAAAAAGTTGCAGATTGGGAACGACATGAGGGCGAGTAAACCAGGACAGAATTTTCATTTTTGGTCGCATCTACATGTGACGCTTATTCCCAAAGAGAGTGAGAGCAAAACTTTGTGTTTCAGCCTTGGGTGTGGCTCTCTATGGATTCTGTCATTATAGACAGAGGAATGATAATGATTAACATCAAGAATGAATAGCAAGACAGATATCGATGAAGTAATCAGCAGCATAGCTGACTTCAGAGACAAAGGCAGGGAGAACAGCTGTTGAGCACACTGAAAATGACAGGTTGATTGTCTTTTCTGTCCACATCTCACCATTAAAGGGAAAATGAAAATTATTTGATCATTTACTCACCCTCATATTTTTCCAAATCGACTTTCTTTCTAAAGGAGCTATTGTTGAGCTACTTTTTCCATAGAATGAAAGTGGTTAACATTCTCTTTCATGTATAATAAGAGCCTTCTCATTTGGATTCCAAATTGCACAATTAAAACTTCCCATTGTTATGTCAAACTCTTCAGATGAGATGTTGAAATGCTCTGTCAGACTTTGAAGTCTGTCACAAGCTCTGAATGTGGGAAGACTCCGCTGCACCTGTTTCCACAGCTACCAGCATAATTTGCGATTTTTACTTGGCGCAGAATTCATTAAACTCAGACTTTTAATTGATTAAATACCTCCACCGGCGAATTTCAGAGACACACGTGATGAAAAATGCCCTTTGTGGAGCCTATGTGGTTCATTTTGATGAGCTCGAGCCAGGAGAGATATAGCTCTCCTGAGGGTCTTTTCATCAGGTGGTCTGTGAACTTTTTAGACTGTCATGACTGAAGAAATACATAATGATATTAAAATTCTGTCCAAACTGATGATTATTTTTTCATGCTCTGGCTGATAAATGTTGAATAGCTAATAATAAAATTGTACACTATTTTACTGAAATACAGTTAAATAAAACACTAAAAAGAAAATCAATTGTTTAAAATAATTTTAGGAGTCATATTATCACAATGTACCATATGGAAAATAGATATTTATCGTGAAATTTGTGAAATATTGCAATTAACAGTGTTATTACATAATTACTTTTTAAAGATTAACTTTATATGAATGTATTATAAGTATTACATTAATACGAGGAAAACATTTTAAAAAATACATACGTTTTGTGCTTTATATGTATTACAAATGTATTTACTTTTTCATTAATGTACTATACACGCTAAAAACATTTTTAAGCTTTTTGTTTTTAAGATTTATGCAATTTCATTAATAGTAAAATTCCATCATATTGAATTGTATAATCCTTACATGTTTTAATTGAATAACTGATTAAGGATTGATCAATTATTCATTTAAAATACGTAAGGATTATTCAGTTCAATTTGATGGAATTTTACTATTAATTAAAAAGGCTTAATATTTTTTTGAGTGTACTAACATGCAATAAATAACATTATTATTATATTAATACATATAAAACAAAAAATACATTATATATTAACAGTCATTTACAAACACGTCTAAAATATAATGTAAATTCTTGATTAGAATAAGTCTTTAAGTTGATCTGCTAACTGCCTTACAGTAGGATCTATTCTGAGATTGCGATTGACCTCACCTTTCATTCTGATAAACATTATCTGCATAATTAGTCCTAGATATTATTAGAACCATTATTGGTAATTATGCAGACTGAATGCTTTCGGGGTTGTGTGTGATAACTGGTCTTATATCAGTTTGTGCTTTTCACTTGCTGTTTAATAGGATTATACGCGCATGAGAAAGCTGATCCCAGATCAGCATTCTTCAGCTGAGACTCAGGACACCGTGGGGCCCGGAGCGCTTGTGCCCTCAGAATACCTGCGGCTCCTTAGCAGGCCTGGGACTGCAGCTTAAACGAGAATCGCAGGCTTATTTTTATCAGTGCCATCCAGATCGTCAGCAATACAAAGCACAGATCACATACACACACCGCACTGCACTGCTGTATGTGTGTGTGTGTCGCCTGATTCATATCAGCCGCTGCAACAACGTCACGTTGTAGTTCCTCTCCAGCGGAGGTTCTGTTAGGTGGCATTTGTCCTAATTAAAACAGCACGCATCTGCCACTGCGAGGCCAGACCTGAATAAATAAACTTACACACAAGCTGCGCCAATGACATCTATGACTTCCTGTCGCAAAATAACGCTCCCTGCCTGCAGTCATATGATTTCATCAGAGCCGAGATGGTGAATTAATGCGCTCAGGATCCGGTTTCCTCTCCTCAGCTCTAAGCTCAGCCTCTTCACACACTGGATTATAAAGCTTTATTTGATTTAGTGTGGTCACATCCTCAGGCTGTGATGTCAAAAGCATGCATTTTTATGACAAAGTCTCACTGTGGTGTGTGTGTGTTTGTGTGGGCTCCATATTCAAAACAGAACAGAATGCGAATGTGGGAAATATTTCAGTGTACAACCAAAGCCACATGCTCTATCTATCAAACACACGTTCGTAGAACAATATGGCTTGAGCCTAACAAACTGCTAATCTTTTGCACAAATCTCTCTTTTTTTTCTGTGCAACGGCATTTGAAAGCTATTCAGTTTACTTTATTTGTCTCTTAGTGTCAGCGTTGCTATGTAGAACTACATAGAGCCCCTCAATTAACTTGTGTTTGTAATAATTGAAAGCACATAAACTACAAAAAGCAGAATCTCTCCCAAATGAATGATTTAAAAGTCCAGCTTTTATTCAAAAAACAACTATTGATCAATGTAGTCCATTAGTGGATTCAAATATGACTCGTTTAGGATTAAAAGCAACATTTTTCTTTGTGGTGCACAACATCAAACTCAGTTAAACAGTATTAGCCCATTTCAAAGGCTTTTTGTACACATCCGTGTCTTCACAGCAAGCGTCAAATGAGGCACCGCTCAAGAAACAAATCACACAGTGACATTTGCAACATCTGGAGATCCCATTCTGCAATATTCTGAATTATGTTTGTCATTATATTATATCATAAAAGTCATTAAAACTCTAATCACATAAATACATTAAAAAAAAACTCCAGATAATAGTATTGCAATATGTGTATTTTTTAACTACAGAAGATGAACTTAACCAACTTTGAATGCTGCATTGACAAAATGAATTTAAAAAATGAAAAGAGTTTACAATTAATTTAGATTCAATTAAATCTGCCAGGGTGGAAGAACACTTGATTTCATAGAATGACGCTGCATGTTACATTTCTTTGAATTGCAATTTATTATGTTCTATTTATCCCAGTTGTTTTTAATTGTTCAAAGCCAATTAAATTTTCTGTGGCATGTGGCAAATTTAATATAAATTCACTTTTATGAATTGAAAGGAAGATTTTTTCAGTTCTGGATTTTGCCCAAACCTGGTCATAATTTATTTGCCGTTTTAGATGGGTAATCATTAAATGTTGATGTGCAATTAAATACAGCAATAAGCCATGAGAGACACGCAATGCAATGAATTTAGCACAGTTAAGGAGTGCTGTTGAAAAACCTAAAACCTCCACAGTTATAATAAAATCACAGTACTGCACAGCCTCTAAAACTTATCGGGTTTAAAAAATGGCAAGACCTATATAAACGTTTCAGCAAAGTTAAATAAATAAACAAAAATCATAAATAAGAGTTACTGCTCATTAAGAGTGTTTATACAGTAGTTGCCAAGCAACATTCTGTACCAATATAATGACTCATCCAGTCAGATTTTTGAGCCTGAACTATATGCTTCATAACTATTACTTGGAGTCAGATATGGCTGTATTATTTGTATAGTTTGGTCTAGTTGGGTAAAAAACATGCCTGCCTCTGACAGCTGAATTTAAAAAGGAGCGTCACCACTTCCTCTCTGCACAAGATTTCCTGCAACCTGAGTAAATTAGGATTATGAGATTTTTCTTCTTGCCTTCTAATGTTGGAATCGTGTCATTTATGTCATCCGTTTAAAAAAGGTGTTTGTAAATTGCACACGATGCTTGCGTCAGCATTAAGCGAGTCTTAAGTGAAAACCTGTGGGAGAGTGAGGGATCTTTATGCAGAGCTGTGACTCAGAGCTCCAGAGCAGGTGTACATCCATATGCTTCCTTAATTACACTAATCTAAACGATGATTAAAAAACACCACCGCTTAAACATATGACAGCCACGGGTCCCCTCCCCCTCCTCCGCTGCCTCCAGACACACACACACACACACACTATTCCTATTCCAGAACAGTCAGATTTGTCCGACCCTTCATTTTCTTTCCCAAGACGACCTAATACACGTGTGCTGGTGAGTCTTGTGTTAAAGAGGGGAAAGTGAAAAGCCGTGTATTAGGTCGTCTTGGGAAAGAAAATGAAGGGTCGGACAAATCTGACTGTTCTGGAATTATTTCCATGTAGAACAATGTCAGAGGAGTGCAGAGAAATATCTGTCAGATTTCATTATGCTCACAGAGCAACTTTGAAATCCAAAGGGGACGGTTGCTCTACAACAATATGCTGCAGCCTGTTATCAGTGATTACACAATTACTGTCAGGACACCAAAACGTAAAGAAAGAGAAGTGCTGGAAAAAGCTTTTTTCTGTCTCTCAGAGGCAGAAAACTTTGTTGTCCACCATTTTACAAAGTGCCATTCTTTGTTCGTGAAAGAACTTTTGGCAGCTTTTGCCCTATAGGTGCACTTGAGCATAGTTTCTCAGATAGCTTTGCAGGTAGGTCTCTCGAAGCATCTTGGAGACGTTGTCTCTCAGTTTGTTCTGTTTCTTCATGTCATTCCAGACAGACTGGATGATGATCAGATCAGATCTCTGTGTGGAGCACTGGCTGTTTTCAAAATCTCACTGGATTATTACAATTAATGGCAAAATAAATGTTTGGAAATGTAAACACACTACAGCAAAAGATAGAAATAACTGACTTAAAACCATGTTTTAGCTGGTGAAAATACTAGTGTTCTAATAATTTTGGCCACCACTGTATATAAATGTATAAACTACAGTTAAAATATTTAAATAAAAATATATTTAAATTAATTATATTCTTTAATGTGGTTCATTCTAATGATTAATAATTGAATATTAATATTAATTAATAATTTATTGAGAATGATCTCACCAGACAGAGAGGGAGTGAATAATATCTGTCAGCAGACAGAGCTCTGTCATCATCCACAGGGTAACACTGCTGTCTCATGTCCTGATTATTCTGGCTGTTTACAGCAAAGCCGCATTTTTCCATCTATGTTTGGAGAGATAATTTCACCTGAGGCCCATAGCACCGCAAAGCATGACTCATTACTCAAAAAACATACACTTTAAAAGAAAGCTATATATCTATTCTGAAGAAAATGTGAGCCGCGCTTGCCTCTGTTCTGCGTGGTAGCACTTTCTAACAGGTCTGAGTGGCTCTGCAAGCACTTCTCAGCCACCAATAATGCACTTATTGGTGTTTTTCTAATTAGCATGTGTGCTTACAAGAACATATAGGCATTACTATGTGATTAAAATTTACAGCGATATGGTCACTGTCTAACAAAATGCATCTGTTCAGCTATCTGGTAATAACTGTCAGATTGAATCTATATAAATACATTATAACTGTCGATAGAAAGATTGAATCACTTTACTGACTCACTCTTTCAGTCTCGTTCAGTAAAATGTCATTTTGTTCCTTTGAATAGAGTTGATATATTATATTTTCAATAGCCAGATTCCCTGTGCACATTCACATGCGATCTAATGCAGCCAAAGAAAAATTATGAGAAAGTTCACATCATGTGTTTTTCATTCATTTGTCACGAGACGGACGCATTGAACGAATCGTTCATGAATGACCCATAGCTAATTAAAACACATCTTTGACGTCATCTTGGCTGCTGTGGTGGATGAATGCTGTTTTCTTCAAAAGTGTTTGTGTGCATCAGGGTCAGGAGAGACATGCAGTGCATCTGTATAATAATCACACATACAGCAAACATGAAAGGAGTGGAGCTGTAATTATGCTGGAATAATGCACAGACAGACAGTTCGCACCCACAGTCGCCAGCTCTTACACTTACACCCACTCGCCCACTTCATTTTCCCCATCCGTGCGTCCAATACACAGCATTCATAATGAGACGCAACAAATCTCTGCTGTCCAGCTCTCAACAGCCCCTGATTTAATCAGAGAGAGAAACACAGACAAATGACTTCCTTAAAAAGTGTCAAATTATATTGAGTAATCAATTAAAATTCATTGTGTTCGACTGGTTCACTTAGTTAATAGACTAACTCACTCATCCATGTATACCTTTCTTTTTCAGTCATACATTCATTTTCCCTTTCCAGAGATGAACAGACAATGCACACTGTATTTAAGTTTATGAGTGCTTTCATTTGGATTGGCTATTCATATACTGTAAAACATTTGCTCTTCCATAACAGGATTCATTTACAGGCTAAGAGGATGAATATATTATTGCTTTTGTTCCAAATCCTTATAGCCTATTTTTGCTTCTGCCCTGAAAAAAACATATGCATAGCACACACAAACATTTATGGAAGCCAGTTTCTGCCTCGGAATAAAAAATAAAAAGGCAATTATGTTTTATCTCACAATCTAGACTTTTTGTCGCAATTCTGAGAAAAAAAAATATTGTGACATATAAACTCTGAAATATAAGACATACATTTCCCAATTGTGTGTGGGGGGGATCTAAATTATGAAATTATGCGCTTTTATTGGAATCCTACAACGTCACAGACCAAAAATGCTACATGCTCCCGTAACCTAAGCTACAGGAAACTATAAAGAGATGCAGAGTTACAGTATGTGAATGAGTAACACAATTAAATGCTAGCTCAACTGCAATGCTCCTAAGAGATCTGAGCCTTCAACCTTCGCTTTACAGACTTTTATTATTTTCTTTTTCATTTCCCCTGACTTTCCTTCTGAACTCCTGCATGTCAGAATCAATGAATAGGCTCGGTAACACACTAGCCGAGTATTATTAGCATAAAAGGGCATTTTGTCTTGAGTGGATCAATTGTTTCTAAAAACAAAGACCTTGTAATTAAAACCCAACTAGGAGTTTCTTTGGTAGTTCGTTGGAAACGAATACTGGAATGCCGGAGGCTGGGGAATGCAGGGGGAAAAAACCCTGAAGGGAGTTTGAGGTTATTATATCTAACTGAACATAGATGGAAACATCATGCAGAGATTTCATTTAATGATCAGCTAAAGATCAAACACGCTTTCACTGCGCACCAGAATCTGATCTAGAGTGCTGCTCACTGCTGATGTGGCCGAGAGAGATAGAACAAAATGAACAAATGCGTTTCTGAGTGGGTCATGAACCACGTAGAGGTAGATGTGAGGATCCTCTCTCTCATATTTGTGGACCATGAACCTTCTAATGGAGATTGAAACCATTTAAAATCGACCTTACTAATGAGTAAATATTTTCAACACTGTTTTTAACCCTAGCAAACATTTTTATTCTAAGTATATTCTAAGTATAAACATCTTTAAAGCTATGTTAATGGCTGCCATTTTCTAATATGAAAACAATAAGCTTTATGTTCAATCAGTCATGAATTTCATATTCATGTACAACTGTAAAGAAAAAGTGTATAGTATGTATCACCTGCAATTTCGGTTTGGATTCACTTTGATGTTACAGTAGATTTAGTCTTTGCTCCTAACATTTCAGACAATTCAAAAAAACCTGAAGGGAAATAAAGGAAGTATTTTTTAGTTGTTTGGCACATCAAACAATCACCAGCTTTTGTTTAAGGTTACACACACACTTAAAAGCTGTACATTTCTTTGTGGCACTTTGCCAAGTAAAAACCATAGATTTGCTTTCTTAATTCAAGTGCACTCTCTCTAACAAAATTGCGCCTGAAAATAAATGACAATTACCTTGCTCTTGGGCAGTCAGATATATTTAGTTATCACAAAACTATCATTCCAGTGCATATGTCTATTGTTAAAGGAGACAGAACTGTCAGCTGTAGATATATACAAACAATCCCACTCATTATCATGTGCTTGCTGAATGCTCTTTTGTTCAAGCTAATATGTAGACTATGCCTCAAGCCCATTGCTTGAAGTAATAAAATACCAGCGCTGCTCTAATTAGGCTTGAGCCTTATTATTACAGAGGCCTAATTAAAGATATTTCTTATGCAGCTCACTATGTTTAAGATTCAGCATAAACCTTTGGCAAACACCTGAAGCTGATTGACCGGAATGCCTCAGTACAGAAATGAAAAACTGGAGATACTGAGAGGTTTCAAACTAAAGTGTCGTAATAAAAGAATATTTTGGGTTCAGTGGAAGTTAAAATCAATCAACAGCATTTGTGGCATGAAGTTTATTAGCACAAAAATTGATTTTCACTTCTTTTCTTTTAAAAAACTAAAATCTGTGAGGCACTTAAACTGGAAGTGAATGTAAATGTGTAATTAAACAGCTTTACAGCTCAAATAATACACAAGTTCGGTCACATTTCTTTTTTAAGGACCAATTTGCACTATTAACTACAGCTTTTGCCTCAAACTCCTAATGTGGTGCTTATTCATAGTTAGTAGGGTAGTTATTAAGTTTTGCTATGGGGTAGAATTAAGGGATCAAAATATGCTCATACAGAATAAGGTATTAATATTTGCTTTTTAAGTAGCTACTAAAAAACAGTCAATATGCATGCTAATGAGCAAGAAGAAAAATTAGTATTTCTAACTGCATAGATTATATATAAGAATGTCCTATAGATGCCATTTCCACCGCAGAGCAAACAAAAAGATAATGGCCACTTCATATCTCTCAACTTTTTCATACTTTCAACTTCACATTGTGAGCTTTAAAGTAACAATTATGCGAAACAAAAAGTGCAGCAGTTACTTTATATTGTGACTTCAGATTTAATTTTTTGTAGATTTCTTATTTTAAGCTTTATCTGACAAATGTTTATTTTCACTCTAAGGCTGAAACAGGCTTCAATATGGTCTGAAGTGCCAAGACATTTAATGAATACAAGAATGTGCAAAACAAAGGTTTGGTAATATCATCATTGAAATGCAAATGAAAGTCTCACTACAGTCAAGGAGAGGTAACTACTCACTGTAATTAGTGCTATGAGCTGTAATTAGGACTATATGACGGTCTTGTCTCCGTCTGAGCCCAGACTTATTTGATTATATGTGAATTAGAGTACATTTCTAAAAGGCACAGTGTTGCTGCCTGTTTATGATGTTATGATTTTCTTATTTGCTAAATGCTCTTTCTATCATGTACTTACTTGCAATTATCATGTAATTATCTGAGTGCTTCTCAAAGAGAGCAAACAAACAAAATGCATACAGATCATCTGAGGAGGGCGACATCAGCATCTTTACAATAGGAATTCTGATCCGTTTTTGCCTTTGTGCCAGAGTCTCTGTGACAGAAATGACAGGCTGTTGTCAGTGGACACTGCTGGGAAAGAATAAAAAGAGATTGAGACATTCTATTTATTATCGTTTTTCTTTTGTACACATCATCTACAACAGGGGTGCAGGGTTGGGCACCCCTACAATATAGCTTTGTGAAGCTTTAGGCAGAAAATCACCAAGGCCAAAAACTTTTCTGAAGATATAAATGCACAAATCGGATTTGTATTTAACTTGAACATAGAGAGATATTTTCGGTATTTCATTTGGTGTTGATCCTTTTAAATTATTTATATACTTAGTTCTAAGGCCTTGAAAACACAAGAAAGCCTGGCTTAGATGATATGATATAATATTCCATTAAAAAGTGTCAAAACTTAAATACACTTCCTACAGCTGAATTTAAAGTACCGTTGGCAGAAAAAAACACTTCCTAAAAGTATAGACTTGCTGTGACTTGGATGAATCTCTGCTGTGACCTGTGCGTCATCATCAGGAGATATGTGTGACCAGACATAGTTTCATTCTGACCTGTCTCCGCATCAAAGCGATGCTCTTTTTACCTCCAGCAAGCTCAATAGACCATCCAGAATTTACTTTGTAGGTCCTTTCCTCTTCTCTCGAGCCCTCTAAATGGATAAACCAAGGCCACAATACTGAAAATATAATCAACACGAAAATAAATGGAGCACAAATATACTGTATATAGTTTAAAAAAAAAAAAATGGTATTGTGGATTTCAAAAAAGAACTAAATAAATGAGCTAGTCAGGCTGCAGTCTCTGAAAATCATTTAATGAGTGCTCTTTTGGACAAGACTTTTCTCAAGGTGAACTATTACTCCACATTTTACTGATACGTTGAGAAAATGGGGTTTGGAGAAAATTCACCTCCTGATACCACCTGAAAAAAATCAATTACCTACAAGGTGAAAATGACAACAAATAAATATAAAAAATGCATATGCAATACACAAAAGAATTGGTTTAAGAATATTTGAAAAACCTTGTCTCTTTTTTGTAAAGGAATCTTTATCTCATATTTGCATCTTTACATTGCGACTACAACGTAAAATCACCATAAAACTTTTTTTTTTTTTCAATATTTTTATACTTCTATGTTTTATATCATAACTGTAAATTTATTTAAAAAAATGAAAATTCTGTCATTAAAGGTGCAATTGGTGATTGTCTTCAGAATTTTTTTTTGTTATGCTGGTTGAAAGTCTCTTCACATCCCAATAGCAAGCATTAAGTTTAGTGGTCTGAATGTATTTTTCTGTATTTATATATTCTGTGGAAGGCGTAGGACCAAGAAATGTTCGTCCAATCAAAACGCTCGGTCCGAGCATTTTAATTGGCTTTCCTACCTGCCTGTCAACGTATGTATTAGCATACCTCTGCACATCCGGTTCGCGCAGACAGGATACGTCATTAGCGTGTTCACACACGCTGTGCAGACAGAGCGAGAATGGCAGACAAACATCAACAACCCGATCTTCCTTCCTGGTATTGTAGTACTTTGAATGTTTTCTCACCGGTGAATTACACATGATGTAGGCAGCCCAGTGGTTCCCAATTCCAGTCCTCGCTCATGTATTTTGCATGTCTAGCTTAGTTAACACACCCGATTCAGATAACCAGCTCGTTAGAAGTGAGCTACGTGCATGAACTGTTCCGATCGATATGATCCCTACACAGTGTTCATTGCTCCCTACT
>NW_015505718.1:323872-325213 GCF_001515645.1 Sinocyclocheilus grahami | reverse complement strand
AAAAAATGAAAATTCTGTCATTAAAGGTGCAATTGGTGATTGTCTTCAGAATTTTTTTTTGTTATGCTGGTTGAAAGTCTCTTCACATCTCAATAGCAAGCATTAAGTTTAGTGGTCTGAATGTATTTTTCTGTATTTATATATTCTGTGGAAGGCGTAGGACCAAGAAATGTTCGTCCAATCAAAACGCTCGGTCCGAGCATTTTAATTGGCTTTCCTACCTGCCTGTCAACGTATGTATTAGCATACCTCTGCACATCCGGTTCGCGCAGACAGGATACGTCATTAGCGTGTTCACACACGCTGTGCAGACAGAGCGAGAATGGCAGACAAACATCAACAACCCGATCTTCCTTCCTGGTATTGTAGTACTTTGAATGTTTTCTCACCGGTGAATTACACATGATGTAGGCAGCCCAGTGGTTCCCAATTCCAGTCCTCGCTCATGTATTTTGCATGTCTAGCTTAGTTAACACACCCGATTCAGATAACCAGCTCGTTAGAAGTGAGCTACGTGCATGAACTGTTCCGATCGATATGATCCCTACACAGTGTTCATTGCTCCCTACTCCCTGAGCAGGGGAAATCCGTTGAAGTTCACTTAACTTCGGAACATGGGCTGGAATTGTGAACCGCTGATGTAGCCTATTGTAGTAATGTTGTCTCTAGTATTCTGGTCTGTGAGTGAGCATACATGCGTTCAGGGGGCGTGGCTTTGGACAGTGTTTGCAGGGAGGGTGGGACGTTCGTTCACTTTCAGTGCTATCAGGCTAAAGTTAGCATTTTCCAAGATCTCCTACTGCACCTTTAATTACTCACCCTCATGTTGTTCCAAACCTGTAAGACCTTTTTTTCATCTTCGGAACACAAATTGAGATTTTTTTTATGAAATCCGAGATCTCTCAGACCCTGCATAGAAAGCAATGCAACTGAAATGTCCCCAGGTCCAGAAATGTAGCAAGGACATTTAAAAGAGTCCATGTGACATCAGTGGTTCAACCACAATTTTACGAACCTACGAGAATACTTTTTGTGCGCAAAGAAAACAAAAATAATGACTTTATTTAACAATTCTTCTCTGAAAGCTCTCGGATTTCATCAAAAATATCTTAATTTGGGTTCCGAAGATGAACAAAGGTCTTACAGGTTTAGAGCGACATGAGGGTGAGTAATTAATGACAGAATTTTCATTTTTGGGTGAACTATCCCTTTAATTATGAAAAGTCAAATTTCTGAAAAAAATATATGAAACAGTCGGAAGGTGAGAAATAAAAGAATTCAACCCCCCTCCTCCCCAAAAAAAAAAAGAAACCATTGCAACAAAGACAAAAACAATAATAA
>NW_015505718.1:312230-314400 GCF_001515645.1 Sinocyclocheilus grahami | reverse complement strand
ATATGATCCCTACACAGTGTTCATTGCTCCCTACTCCCTGAGCAGGGGAAATCCGTTGAAGTTCACTTAACTTCGGAACATGGGCTGGAATTGTGAACCGCTGATGTAGCCTATTGTAGTAATGTTGTCTCTAGTATTCTGGTCTGTGAGTGAGCATACATGCGTTCAGGGGGCGTGGCTTTGGACAGTGTTTGCAGGGAGGGTGGGACGTTCGTTCACTTTCAGTGCTATCAGGCTAAAGTTAGCATTTTCCAAGATCTCCTACTGCACCTTTAATTACTCACCCTCATGTTGTTCCAAACCTGTAAGACCTTTTTTTCATCTTCGGAACACAAATTGAGATTTTTTTTATGAAATCCGAGATCTCTCAGACCCTGCATAGAAAGCAATGCAACTGAAATGTCCCCAGGTCCAGAAATGTAGCAAGGACATTTAAAAGAGTCCATGTGACATCAGTGGTTCAACCACAATTTTACGAACCTACGAGAATACTTTTTGTGCGCAAAGAAAACAAAAATAATGACTTTATTTAACAATTCTTCTCTGAAAGCTCTCGGATTTCATCAAAAATATCTTAATTTGGGTTCCGAAGATGAACAAAGGTCTTACAGGTTTAGAGCGACATGAGGGTGAGTAATTAATGACAGAATTTTCATTTTTGGGTGAACTATCCCTTTAATTATGAAAAGTCAAATTTCTGAAAAAAATATATGAAACAGTCGGAAGGTGAGAAATAAAAGAATTCAACCCCCCTCCTCCCCAAAAAAAAAAAGAAAGCATTGCAACAATGACAAAAACAATAATAACAAACTCAAACATTTGCATTTGCAGGACGTGAGGCCCCAGGCAGTCGCTGGCCCCGGGCAATGATCCCTTCAGCCCGAGCCGCAATATATCCTTGAATGTACTGAACTTGAATCAAAATAAAACCGATCTAAAGCTACAAAGGCTCTCCTAAGCTCAGAGACAGCTAAAACCTCAGAGAGCCCAAATGAAAAAGAGTGAGGGACAGCATGTGTCATAGAAAAGACAGGGGCTGTTATTTGGATACACACACACCCACTCACCATCAGATCTGTGGTTTCCAGGCATTCTGTTTTATTGCTTTCCCCTCTTTCACGCTCTCTCTTCCGTCATGGTAAAGGCTGCCCCCTACAGGCCCGTAAGAATCACGAGAAAGAGAAACAAGGTGATGACGACGTCAACGACGACGGGAGGAAATTGATGCGTGTTACAAACACGCTCCTTATGTTCAGCCAGATCTGCTCATTAAGACACCACTGCGTTAACTGCTGCTGAGATAAACTATTCTCTACCAGAGAGAGAGAGACGGAGAGTTTAATCCTACGCTCTACCAGAGAGCTGCTCGCTTTAACCTTCGTCTCAATACCTCTCCATCAACCTCGCTCCCTCCCTCTGCTCAAGTCTTCTCAAATCTCGCACTTTCAAATCTTCTCTCATTCTCACCCACCAAAAATACACTATTTCACACCAGCGCTCAGATTTCTGTACACACGCGCACAGCGAGCGATCCGGTTAAGCCCTCGTGACGCACCTCGGTGGAAGATGATACATTTTCATTGGGTCTTTGATAGCGTTTCCTACTCCTTCTGCTCGCTCGCAAGCGGCAGCAAAGCGCTCCGAGAAGCACCTAACAACATCAATGCGCGGTTTCTGCGTGTGCGTGTCAGAGGAAAACTGCATACGCTGGGGGGGAAAATCCCCTCTACAAACAGCATGTCAACATTGTGTGGACAGCGCAGGCCTCTCTGAACAACATCCGAGAGGGAAATCCCACAATGCACTTCACCAGTATTGAAATGAGCTGTGAAGTGTTTGAGTGGGAGGGCCAAGGTAAGTGCACAGTCTTTAGGAAGCATTCAAGGGCCTCGGGAGTGATCGCTGTTTGATGTTTGTTCTGCCATTGTGGATACTGGGCTATAAACATAGAATACATATAGCCTAGAAAACCTCGGCACCAATAGGCCTGAGAAGAACTGAAGACTTATCGCACTTCTACACACACATAGTGGGTCTAATATAGTGAGACCCCCACTTCCTATATGGCCTAATGGTTAGAGAGTCGGAAGGTTGTGGGTTCAAGTCTCGTACCGGCAGGGATTGTAGGTGGGGGGGGGGGGGGGGGGGGAAAATACAGCCCCTCCCCCCC
>NW_015505718.1:298432-312220 GCF_001515645.1 Sinocyclocheilus grahami | reverse complement strand
GGGGGGAGTGAATATACAGCGCTCTCTCCCACCTTCAATACCACGACTGAGGTGCCCTTGAGCAAGGCACCGAACCCCCAACTGCTCCCCGGGCGCCGCAGCATAAATGGCTGCCCACTGCTCCGGGTGTGTGTTCACTTTGGATGGGTAAATGCAGAGCACTAATTCCGAGTATGGGTCTTTTTGTACGTTTGAAAGCTCTAGTAAAAATGTTTCTGTGTTTCTGTCTAGAATTTTTCTAATTTCATAAATTTTTCATTACAAATTAGATTATCAGCATAACCATTTGAGTGAAAAAGTGAATTTGTTTTAATGAGAGCAGCACTCAAGCTGCCTGAATTTAATAGAACTTTTGCATGCAACCCTGATACCTCTATTTTACCCCAATACAAAAAGGTAAAATTCAACCTAATTACCCAAGTTATAATAAATATTATTTCTTTAAATTTATAAAACATATACACTGCCGGTCAAAAGTTTGGGGTGGGTAGGATTTTTTTATGTTGTTTTAATGAAGTCTCTTAGGTCCACTAAGGCTGCATTCATCTAAAAAATGCAATAAAATCAGTAATATTGTGAAATATTATTACAATTTAAAATAGCTGTTTTTATTTTTAAATATTTTAAAATGTAATTTATTCCTGTGACGTCAAAGCTGAATTTTTGGCAGTTATTTACTCCAGTCTTCAGTGTCACACGATCCCTCAGAAATCATTCTAATATTCTGATTTGGTTCTCAAATAACATTTCTTCATATCAAAGTAAAAAAAAACTAAACAATTTTCTTAATACATTTTTCAGGTTCCTTTGGTGAACAGAAAGCTCAAAAGCACAGCATTTATTTGAAATAGAAATCTTTTGTAACATAAATGTCTTTACTTTTTATCATTTTAATACATCATTGCTAAATAAAAGTAATAATTGCTTATTAAAAGAAAGAAAGAAAAAGGATATCTTACTAAATGACATCTTAGTTTAAACTACAATTTTTTTTAGTTTGATTATTGAAATATTTCTGAATCATTTTATCGTCTTTTTTTTTTTTTACACCATTCACCAGATTGTAAGTTTCTAGATTTTCAATGCGGTCTCAGACTTTCACACTCCACAGTATATTTCATGTGGGGGGAGTGAATATACAGCGCTCTCTCCCACCTTCAATACCACGACTGAGGTGCCCTTGAGCAAGGCACCGAACCCCCAACTGCTCCCCGGGCGCCGCAGCATAAATGGCTGCCCACTGCTCCGGGTGTGTGTTCACTTTGGATGGGTAAATGCAGAGCACTAATTCCGAGTATGGGTCTTTTTGTACGTTTGAAAGCTCTAGTAAAAATGTTTCTGTGTTTCTGTCTAGAATTTTTCTAATTTCATAAATTTTTCATTACAAATTAGATTATCAGCATAACCATTTGAGTGAAAAAGTGAATTTGTTTTAATCAGAGCAGCACTCAAGCTGCCTGAATTTAATAGAACTTTTGCATGCAACCCTGATACCTCTATTTTACCCCAATACAAAAAGGTAAAATTCAACCTAATTACCCAAGTTATAATAAATATTATTTCTTTAAATTTATAAAACATATACACTGCCGGTCAAAAGTTTGGGGTGGGTAGGATTTTTTTATGTTGTTTTAATGAAGTCTCTTAGGTCCACTAAGGCTGCATTCATCTAAAAAATGCAATAAAATCAGTAATATTGTGAAATATTATTACAATTTAAAATAGCTGTTTTTATTTTTAAATATTTTAAAATGTAATTTATTCCTGTGACGTCAAAGCTGAATTTTTGGCAGTTATTTACTCCAGTCTTCAGTGTCACACGATCCCTCAGAAATCATTCTAATATTCTGATTTGGTTCTCAAATAACATTTCTTCATATCAAAGTAAAAAAAAACTAAACAATTTTCTTAATACATTTTTCAGGTTCCTTTGGTGAACAGAAAGCTCAAAAGCACAGCATTTATTTGAAATAGAAATCTTTTGTAACATAAATGTCTTTACTTTTTATCATTTTAATACATCATTGCTAAATAAAAGTAATAATTGCTTATTAAAAGAAAGAAAGAAAAAGGATATCTTACTAAATGACATCTTAGTTTAAACTACAATTTTTTTTAGTTTGATTATTGAAATATTTCTGAATCATTTTATCGTCTTTTTTTTTTTTTACACCATTCACCAGATTGTAAGTTTCTAGATTTTCAATGCGGTCTCAGACTTTCACACTCCACAGTATATTTCATGTACATTCTGTCTTTTATGCTCCTTTCTTATTCTCTTCCATCTCTGGACTGGTTAGTTGGCAGGTTATTTGGTTGTTGTCAGACTCAGACAGTTGTAGCTCTACTGGAGCTAGGAGATTAGTCCACAGATGTTAATGGGAACCCTTCAGAGCTCCTGCAAACACACATACTGTTCACGCAAACACAAAGCACAGCATGTCGTCATTGATACAACGAATCATACAAATCAGAGACTTTTTTTATTGATGCTAGTACAAAAAAAATACAGTAAAAAGAATGAAGGATGACTATTTTCTTCCCCCAAATTAAGCACTCTATTGTCAGTGAGCGCAAACGTAACACTCTGAACACTTAATAAAATAAAATGACTGGTCATAGAAACACGTCTCACTGTTTGAAGATCTAGAGCTGAAGTCCTGGGCAAGTGGCCATCCACTCTCCGCTGCTAATGACACATCACAGCAGGGATTCAGCGTAATGATAAACACACATCAAGAGCGCCGATATGAGCATCAGAAGCTCTTCTCGGTTTCAGCCTGCAGCACCGTAGGGTAGTTTTACTCCAGCGCACGTGTGAGACGCTTTACTCAGTGTATTCAATGAGCTGGATGGAGTTAACCATACTTACTGTCTGCATTTACAGTAGTCAACATTTTAAGTGGATCAAAAAAGTTAATTAAAGTTGTCCTGACAAGAACGCATTTTGGTTTTTAGACAACTTTGATGAAAGGTTTTGATCCACTTCAAATGTTGACTACTGTATATATGGAGTATGTTTGGTCTGTACTTCAATCTTATTTCGATCAACATAACACAAAAGTTAAAATTGTGTAAGCAAAAGTACATGTGCATGATGCGAGTAAATCCACATCGATCTGCTGGTTGAAGGTCTGTTTGTGGGCAAAAGCAGCAGCTGTAATGCAGGGTGATGTGTTGTGTTATCGGTACTGAACCCTAACACCGTATGTGTCCTCGTTCTTATCCTGTTTGTCATTGATAAAGATGAGAATCTCTTCCATGCCAGGGTTCTGACTCGGAGCTAAGCACAGGCCAATGGTGTAGAGCTCCCCTCCCCCATTCTAAAACAAACACACACACACACACACACACACACACACACAAATTAATAGGTATGTGTTAGTACATATGCACACACTGAAAGTACAGGAATGTCAAAATAAAGAATCAGGTCAAACATAGTATTTGTTTATGACTGGTTCTGAATAGAAAAAGAATAGGGCAAGCTAGTGTTAGAGGCCCTTTTTTGCTTTTTGTTAATTGTATAATAAATCAAATAAATAAAAAGAAAACAAATCGATAGAATAGAAAAAGAATAGAGAAGCTAGTGTTAGTGTTATCACTAGCAGTGCAGCATTTCTAATTTTCATTTATGTTTTTCCTCTAATATATTTAAAAAATTTTATCCAATACGTATACTTTATTTTACAGCTTTATTTCAATGACCAAACATGATTTTTAATAAATTTTCATAACGTTTTAGTTAAAATTGACAAAGCTGGTTCTATAATGTCTGCATTCTTTAGTCAGGCCAGAATGCCTTAATAAAATACAGTACGATCAATACTCATTTTATTTTCTGTTTACTAAATCATTGTTTGTAAAAGAATCAGATTTTTTTTTACAGGAAATGTTCACCTACATTTTTCACCCCAGGATTTTAAACCTGTATCACAATTACAAAATCTTGCCCCCCCCCCCCCCCCCCCCCCCCCCCATATAAATCGAAAAGTGGTCCATATATGACTATACTCCAAATCTCCTGTTGTCATACGATTAAATTCCTATTCCTGAGCTCTGTTGTAACAGAAATTGCACTCCAGTGTTTAGAGGAAGATGAAAGAAATTGCTCTCTCTTTGTCTTTATACATTATCTCTAATGGCTGACTAAGACATATGGAACACAGTTGAGGATTTAGTTCATAATCTCCTCAAAAGTACGCACGTATCGATTCTTCCGTTGTCTTTTGGCTCTGCGCCTATTTTACGATGACACAGTTGTTATTTCTCACAGAGGGAAAAAAGCAACATCTCTGGCTGCATTTCTCAAAAATATAGACGCCATAAATCCAGTGCGAGAGAAGATAATTGAAGCCGTGTTGACTAGCAAGAAAATGGAACAGGCCATTTCCTTTCTTTATGAGCTTCACTGCTCTTATTTGTCACTGAGGTATCATTAATCCATTGTGTTCAATACTGTCACTTGCATATTTTACATTGTTTCGCTATTTATTGCCCAGATATGGGATGTGAAACTCACTAAACCATACAGCGATCGATGAGGGCACTGAATGATGAAATTAACATTTTACCCCGTTCTGTTTTACACCATTTCTGTGCAAAATGATGATCAGGAAAAATTACTTTGTGACCCCTAAAGCCACAGTAATATATCCGAGACACTCTGTCCCTGTGGCTAACTAATGTTCTCTGTCTCCATCTGGAGTAATAGCCAACGGTTGTGTATCGATCACCTAATCAATTAACAGCTTTTAATTGAAGTCTAACGTAGAGCTGTAAGACCTACACGCATCATTCCGAGCCCCCAAGGTGAAAGCTATTGACGTTCCCAGCCCGACTGTGAGAATCTTTCTCTTTTTGTCCCATTTCTTTGGACCGCAGCTTTATGGTTTCCTCAGGGGACCGGCATTGCGAGAGGAGCCAGGGCACAAATTGAGTTCTCCAATATACTGAGAACTTCACATACTGTGAGACGCGTCTAAGAATGACAGTTTAGATGGACACAAATTGATTCCTAGACAGAGGCATGTCAAGATCCTTGTCCTCTGGGCTCTAGACACCTTTCCGTTGAATGGGGCTTTCAAAATATGGTTCTTCTTCAGTGTTAAACAGCAAGGCCTCCTGACAGAATCTGAGATCTGTTGATAGAGCAAGAATTAGCTTTGGGTCCTCTCACCTGAAATTGCTCCTCTTTAAACTGAAGCAGGTCTGGGCGATCTGTGCGCAGATTGAATACTCTGGAGGACGAGTAGGGGTTTGTGAAACTGATTTTCTTATTGCTGCCCTTCCCTCCATCTACAGGGACGCTGATTTCAAACGCCTGGGTAGATTAAAGCACAAGCCGAGAGACGTATTGTAAAATAACTGAAGTAAAAATGTCAGGTTTAAATCACTGGCACTGACTTCATGCACCACATCCTCTGTCACAGAGCTGAAATTTAAAGACCCATTCAATTCTTGCCATTGCTCTGCTAAAAATCTACATAAGCTGAGAAAAACGATCACTGTGGACTATGCATCACATCACACTTATGGGAAAAAAGTGTCAGTTTTGTTGCCGTCTAATCGTTACTAAAAGTAAACCCATTTTATTGGACACTCTATATTGGTACCCACTGGATAGTTGCTAGAAGAGAGCACTTTGCAAGAGGAAGATAAATGACAATCAAGTAGTTATGTACAGTACTCACAGACATCTAATCAAAAAAATAAATAAATGGCAATTATAATTATACTTTTTTCGTTCAACTGATAAAAAATTTAAAGAATACTAGTCTCTATCCATCCATCCATCTGAAGATATTTATGTTAACATTTTGGTTGATGATGTAACAATATATCACGTCACATATTTACATTTAATTTATGCATTTGGTTGACGTTTTTATCCAAAGTAACTTTCACTGCATTCAAGATACTATATACATTTTATCATTTCATGTTTTTCCATGACCTTGACATTGCTAGTGCTATGCTCTGTTGTATGAACTACAGAAATATACATACATTTACATATTAAAACTTAAAAAAATATATTAATTTGGCGTAATAAACAATAATTTCTCAATAATATTAATTGTCATTTACATACTGTATACAGTACCATTCAAAAGTTTGGAGTTATTACAATTTTGTATTCATTTTTTTATGTTTTTAATGAAAACAGTAAGAGTAATATTGTGAAATATTACTATAATTTATGTAGGATATCAGACCGAATCAGACAATCTAAGATTGATCCGCCGTAAAACAGTGATTCTGTCCTAATTCCCTTGCATATTAATGGTGGAGTTCCCTTTAAAATCTTAAATGATTCCCTTTGAGCTAAATTATTGACCTGTTTCCCTTACATTTAAAACAACCATTTTCTATCTGCATATATTTTAATATGTAATTTATTCCTGTAAAGGCAAAGCAGATTTTTCATCAGCCACTGCTCCAGTCTTAAGTGTCACATTCTCCTTCAGAAATCATTCTAATATGCTGGTTTGGTGGTTAAGAAACATTTCTTATTCATTTTTAAAACAATTGTGCTGCTTAATATGTCTGTGAAAACGTCATAACCACTGCTATTTTATAGGATTCTTCGATAAATAGAAAGTTAAAAGGAGCAATATTTATTTGAGGAGCAATATTTTTTTGAACTTGATTTAATTTCCTTTCTGAATAAAAGCATTCAATAAAATAAAAAAATCTTACTGACCCTAAACTCTTGAACAGTAGTCAAGTCAAGTCACCATTATTTATATAGCGCTTTTTGCAATGCAGATAGTGTCAAAACAGCATTACAGTATTAAACAGGGAAATAGTGTGTCTAAATAGTGTGCCGTTCTCCTCTGGCCAGATGAAGCCAGCAGTTTAATTCTAGGTTGCAGCAAAGTCAGATTGTGCAGAGGACTCATCTGGTTCCTGTGGTCTTGTCCCGATGGCCGTCTAGGTGATGAGGTCTTGTAAATAGGTAGTGTAAATAGGTATCGAAAGGTTTATGTGTTATAGTGACAAATCAGTTTCTCTATGAGACAATGAATGTGGTTTGAACCCTACTGTTGCACTCTACAGTTTGCTTACTCACCTTACAGGCTGTCGACATGTGATACACAGCAGCCAGGAGGCAACTAGCTGCTGAGTGTCCACGTCGACTACATTGAGGTAAAAGAAACGGCTTCCAGGGCGCAGAGCCCTCAGACTCACGCAGACATACTGAACTCCCTGAGCAGGAAGAGCAAAAACTTCACCTGGATCCATCTGCAACACACAAATCTCATGATCACAGAGCTTCTGGCATCAAGCACAGAAAACAGAAAACCAACACAGAAAATAACAACTTCAGGGAAACACGAGGCGGCAACTGAAGCTCATAATGTATAGCTACTTTGCCTCATCTTTCTTGGCACCTGCTGTACAACATTAGCGCACGGCCAATTAAACCAACAGTAAGGTCTCTACCAGCACACAGCGCACTGTTGACATGGGAGCTGCTGTATTTGCTCTGCTTGCATATTTCGGATTACAGGAAATACCCATTTTGAGATTTATGCTGCTCGTATAATCCACATGTTCCAGTATTTTTTTTTTAACTTCTGTATGAATTTGCATTAAAGCTCTGCTTTCTTTGCTGCGGTGTGCTGAACCCTGGAAGTTAATGATACTGCTGCAGCCAAAAGAGTTTTATTGTTTTCATCCCCTCAATGTACTTGCCTCGCTCACATAACTTTAACTGCATCTGACTCCACTGTTCTTTACAAATTTTTTGGGAATGCAAAACTACATATTTTCATACTCGACTATGCCTTGCAGTCCTTTGGTTTGGCAACTGACAGATAATCAGCAAATATATAGGCTAAGGAGGCTGAACAAATAGACATGCTAAAAACCTTCTCAGAGTAATTGCACCTCTAAATCCATCTCCTGTAAAATCACTGATGGATGGGGAAAATAATACATTCATTTCTGCTATTAATATAGACTGTTTAACATAAAGCATACAGTGGGTACAGAAAGTATTCAGACCCTGAATACTTAGGACCATGTGTTATTTCAGTTTTTCTTTTTTAATAAATCTGCATAAATGTCAACAATTCTGTGTTTTTCTGTCAATATGGGGTGCTGTGTGTACATTAATGAGGAAAAAAAATTAACTTAAATGATTTTAGCAAATGGCTGCAATATAACAAAGAGTGAAAAATTTAAGGGGGTCTGAATACTTTCCGTACCCACTGTATATGTAAGTATATGTATATAATGAGTTCACTTTTGTTGTGTTTATTTAAATAAAAAAAAAGATAATTTTCATTATGTTCTGCAATTGTTAAGAAATGATAAACAAAAACAGCACTATGACTTGTAGTTTAGGATTATTAAAAGCTAAAACATGTCTTAAATTGAATGTTGCATGTTTATGATTATTATTTAATATAATTTATCAAATATAATATTCAGATACTGGATTGGTAAAAATTAAAGAATTATTTAAAATGTGAAATTACGTAAGATTTACTAATATATATACATTTGGGGATTTAATGTGCAAATATATTTATGGTTTTAATTTAATTATATGCATATATATTATTTATTTATTAGTTAACAATTAGTTATGTCTACAGTGGTACTTTACATAAACAACAATTTGAAATGTTAGGTGTGATTAATTGCAATTCAATCACAGAAAAATATGCAATTAACTAGTGAAACTTTGAAATCATATTCAAAGCCCTCAAAAAAAACACACAATTGGAAATAAAATATACATAACCTAGTCTTCTTACTTACCGTCTCATTATTTTTCATCATTCTCCCATTACAGGAAAAAAGGCCATATAATCCCCCATCAGAGCTCACTTCCCCCAATCAATGTGTTTTCCTTTGACCCCGCAATTCGTACCTGCAGCTCGAGGGGATGCGACGTGTAGCACTTGACCCTGCGAATGGTTTGTGTGCCGTGCAGAACCAGCGAATGCCAGCTCAGAGTGCCACACACACAGCTCAGGTCCATCCTTTGCAGGTAATGCACGTATACCTGCCAGATCTGCACAGGGGAGGCCAGCCAAGGGTCACTGCCATAGAAAGATTGACACAGAGCCGCAGACACACAAAAGACACTTTATCACTTTTCTCCTCATATACACTGACACAATAGCAGGATGGGCCTGACAGGCCCCACTTCCCCTGAGAGAGAGACATGCATATCACGAATCTTCAAAAGAGAGATGTTCAGAAAGACCCAAATGTCAGCGTTTTTAAATTCATCCATTCACCCTTTCTTTAAGAGCATCTCACGTGCTTTGCAGATGTTGATGTCGCTCTGCCTGCCGGGCTTTCTACAGTTGGACTGTATTAAAAATGAAGGACTTTGTGCGTGAGCTCTTCACCCTGCCTCAGGGGCTCAAGCTCAAGGGACAAAATTTGAAGAACATTTGTATCGTCCTTGGTTGCCGAGTTGTCCTTAACAGCAGCTGTTGTAGGGGATAAAAAAACCTACAGCTGATGGATCTCCTGGTTATTATAATTGCTCAAAAACTCAGTTTTGATGGGTTACTGTGTGTCTGATGAGCTTTTCTGTTGTTCAATCATTTTAAACCATTAAGTATATTATGAGCTCACTAATTAGAGTGGATACCAATGCATTTGTTCCACTGACAAACTACATTTTCATTTTTGTAAGATTAAAAGGGGAAAAGAATAAAGCAAACAAAATGATAACGCTGAAGTTTTTAATGTTAAAAAGCTTTAAATCAATGTTAAAGTTAATTTCGCAAAAGAATATATATATAAGTTATATAAAAATGTCAAAATATTTATAAAATCAGTAATAAATAATTTATTTATTTAGTGATTTAATAAAAAAATTGAATATTTCATAAAAAATATGAAATAATGGCCTGTTATGACAAAATAACCAGACAAACAGAGCAGACAATGGCATGAGTTTGGGGCTTGACTATTTGTTTGATAACCAGTAGCAAATGGGTGGAATGTTCAGGAAATATTAGAACATATTATATTATTGTAATAATTATTATAATAGAAACCCCTAAAGGTTTGTGAAGAACTGAATGGGTTGGAAAAAAAAGCTATTTTATAAAAATATAAAATTAACACACTTACTTAAATATATAAAATATGAAAAATACCTGCATGAACAAACAAAAAGAGAACTCATGATCATGCATATGTTTTAATCAATTATGAAAATGGGGGTATGTCAAGTGCAATATTATAGGTTGAATGGGTTTAGTTGAACGAACAAAGTTTGAGAATCTGTGAATTTAAATATGATATAATTACATAATATTATAATATATGGCATTCAGGATAATAGTAGAGTATAAGCATAAAGCATGTGATCTGTCTGCCTTTAATTAATATGTGTTACTTTTTACGTTTGCTGTCACCCTCACTGGGTCCAGTTCCAGAGAGAGATGTGTGATGCGCAGGTTCTAAAATTGTGTTTTTATTCATGTTCACTGATTATGAACTTAGAGATGTCGCAGATTTTGATGAATAAATGAATATTATGATCTGATGCAATCAGACAGTAAATGAGACATCCTGATTAAGCAAATGTCATTAATCACACACGAAGGGATTAATCAGGGACCGGGCTTTCACACACGCACACAGCCAAACACAGAGGTTCGCACGCACACACCTCACCATGCATCTGGAGGAGTGAAAATTAACAGGTTCTCACTTTCCAAAAAAAAAAGAAAAGTGAACTTTTCTGCATGTACTCATAAGCGAGAAGGCGAAAAAGGAGGTGTACATACGTGAAAATGGTGATGAAGAATTTCCTAATCTGTGGACTTGGGCTACCAGGTACTTTCAGGTAAACATCCTGTGGTTCTCCTGGAGTCTAAAGTTTCAAAATCCAAGGAAATTAATGATAAAATAATAACGTTTCATCAGTAATTAAAATACAAATAAATATTTTATTAAAAATATTGTATGAAAAAAAAATATATATAAAAAAATCTTTCATGAAAATATACAAAAATGAATTTTATGAAAAATAAACAAAATATGAAACAAAAATAATAATTTATTAAAAAAATTAAAATGAATGATAAAACTTTGTTTAATTAGTAATGAATATATGATTCATTTTACTGGTTACTAATGGACTACTGGACGAAAAAATGGTAGTCTTTTATGAAAAATATAAAATAATATCATTTTATGAACAAAATAAATCTAAAATAATAAGCCTTAATGAGAAATCTAAAAATAAACATTTTATGAAAACTTAATGTAGAAATTATTGTATAAAACTCAAAAAAATGGAAAATTATGAGAAAAACAATGAAAATAAGAAATTATTCATAAAATAAAAAATATTTTAAAAAGTTTCATTTTATTGGTTTCTAATGAAAACTGTTAAAAAAATGTAATATTATAGTGTATGTAATGACAACCTTTTATGAAACATAAATATAAAATAATCTGTCATTACAAATCTAAGAGTAAATATTTTAAAATGAAAATAATAATTGTGTTAAATTTATATAAAAAGTCAACAGTTGTCAAACAAATAAGTGTGCAGGCCATGACTTCACAATGAGTCAGCACAATGTCTCAAAGACACTAATTAATAACTCATCAACATTCTGATTGGCTGGCTGCTATTAAGCATGGCTCCTGGTTGGCTCACCAGGTTGGTGGTGTGGCAGATGACATTGGGGTCGCTGCAGCGCACATGGAGGGTGGCAGAACCATCTGTGGGCAAGTACAAAAGGAGACAGAGCACAAATGGGGTCTTTAGTTCAGAACTAATAGCAGACACTGAAGCATGTTTGTGTGAGTGGGTTTATGTATGTGCGTCCGCAGCGGCCGAGTTGTTTGTAATGAGCAGCACCTGCTGTGTCGTCCCAGGCTGCAGGCAGGCGAATGGCCTTCTTTAGGAAGGTGAGTTCAGGCTGGTAGAAACGGAAGGCCTGGTCCACCACATGTGGCATGGGTTCAACATCCACCTGGCAGATCGCCAGAGGCTTTCTGTCTTCCCCGCGGAACAGCACCTGGAAGACAAGCAGATCGCTTGCAACCTACACACATTTTGAAAGGCCTTCCTACTAAATGCTAACCGGAGAACTAAATCAATTGAGAAAATAAAAGGAATGTTCCGGGTTCACAACCAGATAAACTGACAGATATCGACCGCATCAGCGACATGCTGTCGATTACCACAGACTTTGTCCCACTGTTTGTAAAAACAGAATTGTGTGTAGATCAGTGATATTTTGAATTAAATTTCATTTTTATATGTCCTGCTTTCATGTTAATTTTAGTTAAGGTTATTGTAATTTTTATTAGTTTTTGTTGTTTTAAAACATACCTATATAGTTTTATTATTTGTATTTTTCAGTTTTAGTTTTAGTTATTTTAGTATTTCAAGTTAAACTAAATTAAAATGAGAAATGTTGCCTAAACTAATAATACGTTTTTTTTTTTTTTTTCAATTAACATTTATTTTATTTCAAGTAACAATAATGTTTTTAGTTTTAGCTAACCATAACCCTGTAATGCACTTACAATGAATGTCTATGGGGCTAGATATCCTGAAAGGTTTAAAAGCAGAAATGTTCATCTTATATTTTTTATACACTTATGTAAAGTATTCTGCACAATGAGAGTTATTTGTCTTGTTGGATATACTTTCAAACAATGCTTGTCTAGGTGGAATGCCTTACCCCATTGACTTCCATTGTAGGTGCATTACTGTAAACATATTTTTGCTTTTTTTAAAAGAGATTAACAAAATTGAACTTGCAACTTGCAACAACATTTCTTTGTAGTTCAGCACCAAACCAGTAAAGCCCACCCTTGAACCAGTATATTGGTCGAAGCTGCTCTTTTCAGCAGAGGTGGTCAAGGTCTACCTCTAAATGACAAGCCTATCTGAAATCATTCCACAGTGAATGAACAGCACTGACAGTATGCAGTGAGATATGAAGTACCGTGAGTCATCTGCAGTCTGAGTGCATAACCTCTCTCGCGTGAGATCCTGTGGAGCTGGCTGTCGGATTCACAGCCCAAGACAACCCATTGACACTCCTCTGGAGGTGATGTCAGTTTGGGCACAGCAATGCTTGACCCCAACTGACCTAAATATGATATGGGAGTCCTGTGTGTGAGTGTGTCAGCAGTACTGCAAGGCATCAGTCTCTCTTGGCTACATATGGCAGGAACAGCCCAAAGGCACAATGAACCACAATGCCATAGAAGAGCACATCAACCCACATAGAATACACAGCTTAAAGGGTTAGTTCATCCAAAAATGACAATTAGCTTGTGTTTTACTTACCCTCGAAGCATCCTAGGTGTATATGACTTTCTTCTTTCAGACGAATCCAGTTACACAACCATTCACTGTGTAAAATATGCATACAATGAAATGTAAAGGTTATAAATAAGATTAAAATAGTTTTTTTCATATTTAATAAATACAATATAATATATTATATTATATAATAATGTATACACTGTATACTTTCATTTTTTCCCACAAAAAATAGAATAAACTGTTTATTACCTTGTTATTGCATTTACCAAAATATTTAATAACAAATATTAAATATTTAATACAATATTTAATGTAAGGGACTGCAAAAGTGTAGACATTTGAGAATGCTGGGCGATTTCTGTGTAAATTTGCAGAATCTGCGTGGACCTGATTATGAAACATAAATTAGAGGCAACAGGACAGTTGATCAATGTTGCTCATTAACACACTTCATTCATTTGAAAGGCTGAAATTAATCAATTTGAATATTAATGGCAGGCTGAAAT